>NC_047660.1:115634273-115934273 GCF_011762505.2 Arvicanthis niloticus | reverse complement strand
ATGGTAATTGAGAGCTTTGCTGGGTATAGTAACCTGGGCTGGCATTTGTGTTCTCTTAGGGTCTGTATGACATCTGTCCAGCATCTTCTAGCTTTTATAGTATTTGGTGAGAAGTCTGGTATTATTCTGATAGATCTGCCTTTATATGTTACTTGGCCTTTCTCCCTTACTTCATTTAATATTCTTTCTTTGTTTTGTGCACTTGGTGTTTTGATTATTATGTGACGGGAGGTATTTCTTTTCTGGTCTTTTCTATTTGGCAATCTATAGGCTTCTTGTATGTTTATGAGCATCTCTTTCTTTAGGGAAGTTTTCTTCTATAATTTTGTTGAAGATATTTACTGGCCCTTTAAGTTGGGAATCTTCACTCTCATCTATACTTATTATCCTTAGGTTTGATCTCCTCCTTGTGTCCTAGACTTCCTGGATATTTTGTGTTAAGAAGTTTTTGCGTTTTGCATTTTCTTTGACAGTTGTGTTGATATTTTCTACGGTATCTTCTGCACCTGAGATTCTCTCTTCTATCTCTTGTATTCTGTTGGTGATGCTTTTGTCTATGACTCCTGATTTCTTTCCTAGGTTTTCCATCTCCAGGGTAGTCTCCCTTTGTGATTTCTTGCTTGTTTCTACTTCCATTGTTATGTCCTGGATGGTTTTGTTTAATTCCTTCACCTGTTTGGTTGTGTTCTCTTGTAGTTCTTTAAGAGATTTTTGTGTTTCCTCTTTAAGGGCTTCTACCTGTTTACCTGTGTTCTCAAATTCTTTGAGAGTGTTATTTATGTCCTTCTTAAAGTCCTCTATCATCATCATTAGAAGTGATTTTAAACCTGAATCTTGCTTTCCTGGTGATATGGGGAATTCAGGACTTTCTAGTGTGGGAGAACTAGGTTCTAATGATGCCAAGTACACTGGGTTACTGATGGTTATGTTCTTGAGCTTGCCTTTTGCCATCTGTATCTCCTTAGTGCTACCTGCCCTGTCCCTGACTGGAGCCTGTCTTTCCTATTATCTTGGTTGTATCAGAACTTTGTGGGGTGGGTGTAACTACTGGGGTAAGTGCTGGGGCCCAAAATCTGCTCAGTGCTCAAGCACAGACAGGATGCTGCCCAGGTTAGAGCTCTGGGAGCCCCGCTTCCTCTGGGTTCTTAGAGATTGGGGGCAGAGGTGCTGACCAAGATTTGCTCAGTGCTGTCGCCCAGACCAAAGGAAACCAGTTCTCTGGGCCAGGAGTGACTTCCTGGGTCCTTGTGGGTCCCAGTTACTCCCTGTTTGGGGCGGGCCTTGCTGTCTGCTTACCTAAGATACTGCCTGAGTTAGAGCACCTGGGATCCCCGCTTCCTCTGGGTTCTGTGTGATTGGGGGCAGAGTTGCCATCTTGGATCTGCTCAGTTCCTGGGCCCAGACTGAAAGGAACCAGTGCTCTGGGCTCCATGTAGTATATTATTAATATTAACAACAGCACCATTTTATCAATTTTATAGTGACGTACAAGTATTAATAGTAAAACCACAGAATTGTATCCTTTACTGCACATAGACAGGGATTTCTCTAAGCTTCAAAAATAAGAATCTCTATTTTACACATGAAAATTAAACAGACTATATTTTGACCTGTTTTATCTAACCACAGTTAGTGGTTCTTATAACTTCTGAGGTTTGAAGCCTGCTCTTTTGCGTTTCTAGTAAGGAATGTGTGAACCCACCAAGGAAAACTAGTAACGACCAAGCAGCATGCATGTTCTTACATCACAGGGCAGTGAAAGATACCTCCAAAATACTTGTGTTGGAAATTTGATGAGAGAATAATTGGGGCTCACAAATACTGTTGAAGAGTTTTAAAAGCTCCATCTGTCTGCACATGGTACCCTATTAAATCTGAGTCATTGTCCTGAACATACTTGAGCCTCCATCATATTCTTTCTGTATCCTTCTCTTCACATGGTGATGACTGTTTTTCTGTGCAGCCTAGGATCTGTTCCTCTAGTGCAATGAAATTGGATAGAGAGAAGTCAATCTCAAAACACCTTCTTCTCTAACAAGATCAGGAAGCACATGAGCACAGAACTTTCAGGATCACCCATCAGGATTGTAGACTCCTCAGGAAGTCTGAAGAAGCTTCACGCCTCCTATATCTACAATCTCTGTACGTTGTTACTTTGTAGTCTTCCCTGGGAAAATCCTCCATAAAAATCACAACAAATGGCTCTTTGGTATCTTTGCTACTAGCTTCTCTGATGATTTACTCTCCTTTCCATCTGTTTGTGCTGATTCATTAATCATTTGAGATTGGCACTCCCGAGAACAAGATGTCATCTCTCTTCTTTCCTCAAACCCAAAGAACTCTTCTCCTTCTTTTGTCGTTAGCCAATAGTGAGTTATTTATTTTAGTTCAAGAAAAGATAAGTTTTTCTTTTTTCTTTCTGGATTAGAGCAGGATGAAGAAGTGCGTCTTAGCCTGCTCTGTCACAGTGGTGGCAGCAGGCATGCTCTTACTGAGTTTCAAGCTTTACTTGGGGGATATCCATTTAAATGAATGGAACAGGTTCTCCAGGAATCATCTTTATCAGACATAAAATTACTGGGTTTTGAAAAACATTACTTCTTTTTCTTTAAGCGATAGGTTGCTGGATTTATCTCATGGGTGTATAAAGCATTTATTAGACAGATTGGTCATGTTTAAAATTTACTAGTTTTCCTTGGCTCTAATGCTATGTGTTTATTCTGGGGCCTTGTAGGCAGTAACAATGATCCCACATAATTAGATCAACAAGACTGACTTGTAATGCTCAAAACTGCAGTGTCTTTTCAGATTTGGAAAATTATAAATTTTCAAACATTTAATCTCCTTTTAGCAATTATCTTCATTAGAGTAATGTTGACCAAGTAAAATAAGTAGGCGGAGACAGTGTCGAGGTTTGTACTTTTGAAGTGAAATGCTTCTCCCTTTAAAAATATCTGTTGGATTAGTTAATTTAATTTCTGAATGTCTAGATATATACCAAATATGAAAAAATAAATTGCCCAAGAAAGAAATGACAATTGATTATAAATAGTATTTTTGCAGCTCAGTATGTGGATTTTCGTATTGATTTCGGTACATGCAGCATTGTTATGCTGAATTGCTATTGTAATTATTAACAATAATTGTCAGAATAATTATACAAACTTTCACCTAGACATACAAAGTACTGAATCATTTCACCTACAATTTAAAATACATGTAAAATTAAATAGTGAAGTCCTGAGATATTGCAACTATAACTTAATGTGTGTGTTTATACATTTAGTTCAGTTTTCTCTCTCATGGGAGTCTTTGGTCTAAACTCAAGTTGGTTAGTTTTGTTGATAAGCAACTTTACACTCTGAGCTATTGAAAATGATTATTTTCTATCTGTAAAAATATGTGTAATCTATTCCATACTTATCTGTGTTATGCCCAAAGGTTAACATACTATTAAATTAGCATATTTTTATTTATCCTTGGAGAAGTTCATACATGTATGCAATTCATTTTGATCATGTTCCTGCCCACTTTCCTGACTCTAATTCCCAAGACTGTTCCCCTTCCCAGTACATCCCCTTCCCAAATTCATGTCCTATTCTTGTCTATATACTGTCTCCTCCTAGGGCTACTCATAGGTACATGAGTTTGGGGTATCCACTGGAGCATGAGATACCTATCAGTAGCTGTACCCCATTCTCTCTCCCTAGTAGCCATAAACTTAAATAGGATCTCAGTTAGACATGGGGATTTTGACCCATTTGATGTTGTTGAGGGTACCAAAGTTGTGAGTTCATGAATTTTTAATCTCTATGAGTCCATACTTGTGCTACATAGAGATTTGTTTGCTATTGCTTTTATATTTTATTGCATAACAGTCTATGTTGTTTCGGAAATCTCTGGGGTCTCCCTAATTAATAACTTGTTGGGAGTTATCCTGTGTATGACTGAGATTTTTGTTGACAAGCCTATGTCATCCGGTAAGCTTCTTCAGTGCAGACACATGTTAAAAGTTAACTTTTAAAAACTTGTTTAATTTAGTTACACTCCCTACGTGTGTGTGTGTGTATGTGTGTGTTTGTGTGTGTGTGTTTGCTTGCGTGTGTGCATGCATGCATGACTATGCCATGCTATGGATATGAAAGTCAGAAACAACTCATGGAAGACATCTATGTACTTCGAACTTTGTCTTCAGTATCAAGACTATCAGACCTGGGAAGGTGTGTGGGGAAAGAATGAGTCAGAATGCCCACAAACCTTTTCTTATTTTTTAAAAAATTCTCTCTCGATTCAGAATTTGCTTGGTTCCAATAAAACTTAGAATTTTCCCAGAATTTTTGAAAAGTTAATTATTATATATCTTTGATTAAAAATAATTCTACAGGAAACTAAGTTCTTGAAGCGCCCCCACTCTGTGTGTGTGTGTGTGTGTGTGTGTGTGAGTGCATGTGTGTGTGTATGTGATATTATATGATATCAATTTCTGCATGTTTTTTGAAACACATGACTCTGACCAATGTTTTGATGTATGTGGACCATTTTGATTTTTGTCTTAATTTTGATATGTTGTTTTATCCTTAGTGTTGAGTTTTCTGTCTCTATGATTATATTTTATTTCAATCATGTCCTTTTTAGCTTTATCAACTTGACACAGCCTAAAGACTGAGAGAACATTAATTGAGGAGTTGCCTGTATCAGTCTGTCTGTAAGCACATGTGTGAGGTATTGTTCTGATTTTAAATTGTTGCAGAAGAACCAAGCCCAGTGTGGATGGTACTATTGCCTAGGTAGGTGGTCTAAAAAGCTGGCATATCATAAGCCTTCCTGTCTGTCATCCAGCAGCATCTTTCATGGGTCTTGCTGTACTTTGCCTGTAAAGTGAATTCCTTGGTCAGAAGAAATGCTTTGTTGAATAGAAAACAGGTCTGTAATCAAGCTCCTGCCTCCAGGTTTTGCCTTGAGTTCCCAGAATCATGGATTGTGAGATGGAATTGTAATACAAATAAACTCTTACCTACCCTAGGGTTTATCACAACAGCTAAAAGAAACTAGTACAACTCAACTCTCTCTCTCTCTCTCTCTCTCTCTCTCTCTCTCTCTTGTGTGTGCCTAGAGGAAATACTTGTCCTCAAGAGTCATGCACGTTGTTTTATGTGACAGTGAGATTCAGGGTTCTCTTTATGTTCATTTTCCCCAAAACGGGGACTATAAATGTGTGCCACTATGTCAGGCTTTGTTTCAGGCAGTTTTTGGGCATTGAACTTGGGCTCTCTCACTTGTACCATCCAAATTAACTACCTGGCCCCTCCCCTCATTCTTTAACATCTCTCCCATCTCTGTTTCTTATCCTTTCTCACATCACTACCTAGTCACTAGAGATATTTGGACTTCAGTAAAAGTATATTCAACCTACATTTCAAATGCTAAAGTCACTAAAATATATTTTTCTATAAAATGTAAGCATCAATACTGATTACCATGAACTATGTATACTATTTGGATGAGATGTAATTTTAAGAAATCATATGGATATTTTAGTGAGACTCTAGGAGTGGTATGTGTTCATGCCTTAGTACCACTAAAGCAAATGAGTAGAGGTGGGTGTTTTGAACAAAAGAAACTTGCTAGTTCTAGTTCTGGAGGCTGTGAGTCCAAGAGAGAGGTGGTAACACATCTGGAGTCAGGTGCAAGATCTTCCTGGTTTGTAGTGAGCCTTAGAGAGCACAAGCTCAGCAGTCAGTAATCCCATTCATCAGGATGGAGGATTCTTCATTCCCTATCAACCTATTTCTGGGCCTAGGATATATATGTATTCATATATGTGATATACATACATATATAGATGCATATGTATCACATATATGCAATATTTGTATTGTCTTTGAGAATTTTATATAGCATATTTTGATCATATTTACCTCACGACTCCTTACTACACTCTCATCAGCCTGTCCCTTCCCTTTTTTATCCCCTTTTTTCTAATCAAGTTAAGTTTGTGTTGCCCAGGTAGTCTTGGGATTAGGGCCCACCCTTCTGTATTATCTATGTATGAGGAGCCACATTATTACAGGAAGCTGACTCTCCTCCTCCCAGTAGCTGTCAACTCTAATAGTTCCTCAACTAGTAGTGGGATCATGTATCCATCTTTCCATTGTCTCTATTCTATACTAGGATTTAGCTGGATTTTTTTTTTTTTTGAGGCAGAGTCTTGCTCTGTAGCTCAGAATAATGATGTAGCTAGAATCATGATGTAGCTTTGTCTGATCTGCAACTCATAATCCCCTGATGTTTGTCTTCTGAATTCTGGACTGCAGGTACACTATAACGTGTAGCCAGCATATGAATTTTAAAGGAGCATCTATAAATAGTTTCTTCAAACCATGGCCTGGAAAATACTACAATTGTAATAAAGAATTGAGATTTATAAATGTATTCATGTAGCTCTATCTTAAAGAAAATTATTGGTGGCTCTTTTACATGAGAAAGTATTCAATTATATTAATTTTAATAGTATATTTAGATGAATAATATATAGAAATAAGCATTCAGAATAAGTATAGAGCGATTATCAATTCCCTCTCATTTAAATTAAGCCATGTACTGTCTAAGTATCCTGGAATATTGTAGTTTGCCTCTGTATCTTTTAAACTAATAGTTACTTGTTTGCTAATGTATAATTACTTTTTGTCAGAAAGCCTGGATTATATATTCACTGAATCCTCACTTGACAAAGATTATAATCTTACTAGGATGCTAATGTGGCTTAATTCCTTTGTAAGTTTCTACTATTACAACATTGTTTTATGATATATTTGATGATAAAATGGTCAAGAAAATGTGCTGCCTGCTACTCAGTTCCACAATCAAATGAACCAAGTATTCTTGGTTTTTCACGAATTCTGGGTTTCCCCCAAGAAATTTAGAGAGACCTAAAAGAAAAATTTATAGTCTTAATCTTTTGAATGAGAACAAGTTATTTTTATATTTTTCTACACTAAACTTCATGCTAGACAAACTTCAGTCTAATAGCTTGGAGAAAGAACTTTTCTAAAAGAATAGTTTGGATGAGATGGCTTATATCATACTTTTATTTTTAAAACTGTGATTTTTCTTTGCATTTATCATTTATTATATTACTCTGATATATTTTTAACTTAACAATGGGGTTAAATGCTGACACACCAGTATAAGTTAAAAATGTTGAGAGTGAGAAATGCATTGGTACACCTAATCTGACCAGTATATAGCTTAACCTGTTTTACTTACTATATTTGGAAAGCTTACACTTGTCTACCATTGGTAAATCATCTAACACAAAACCTATTTTATAACCTAGTGCTGATCATCTTATGCACAGATGGGCATTTTGTAGACAATATAAAAAAAAGTTGGCAACTTGCATTTTCTGCCAGTTGTTTACCCTTGTGACCAAGTGAACAACTGGACACTGTGGCTTCCTGCCATTGATCAACATTATTAGAGATTACAACAGGGCACACAGATTTCTATCCCAAGGAAAAAAAAACAAGGTTCAAAATTCAAAGTGTGTTTTCTCCTGACGGTGTTCACATTACTGTAAAGTCAGGAAGTTATTAAGTCTAATGATCCTAGGTCAGGAGCCATCAGTATTTATTCAGAGAAAAATGTACAGTATACAGGTGTGTGTGCATCTGCATGTGTGTGTGTGTGCGTTTATGCACCATGTGTATATAGGTGCTGGCAGAATCTATAAGGCATCAGATTGCCTGGAACTGAAGTTAAAATGGCTGTGAGCTACCTGATGTGGGAGCTGGGTACTGAGCCCATGTCCTCTGCAGTTACAGTAAACACTCTTTACTGCTGAGCCATCTCTCCATCACAACAGGCTCATCTTACAACAGTGCAGCACAGATGCTATTCTCCAAACTCCACTGCGGTTAGAATGCAGCTCCCTTCTCTCCCTTTCACTTCTGCTTTCAACTGCCCACTCCATCAAGTCAATTTTATTAAGAACTTTTCAAAGTATACTCTTTCTGTTTCCACTTGTTAGGATGCTATAATTGATATTCTTCTCATAATTATTGTAGTATAATTAATTAAAATGAAATTATATGTAGAAATAATTTTTAAATTCTATGGCATACTCTCTTAAAATATAAAGCACATACTATATAGGTTATATCCTCTGTTATAGCAACCAAGAGTCTGGAATTATTTCCAGGTTAAACTCATAGGATTATATAATTCCATAATGTATAGTCTTGGAAGATTAATTTGCCAATTCTCAATTTTCTTGTTAAACAATGAAGGCAGACTACTTACATAAGGCAGGATAATTCCATGTTGGCCACAGTTCTAGGTGGGCTAGATTAGGACATGATTAGGGCACCATGTTTTTATCTTTGAACATTTTTGTTCACTTGATTCAAAACACTGCCACTATGAGAGATGAAGAGTTCAGCTGACTAACGAGCACACTTCTAGAATTGCTACAACCAACTATTCTGAGTACCACAGTCTTATTCCCTTTCCCGATTAAATGCTTCCCTTCCACCTCTGACTCTAAATCTGGAGTGATTCTCCATTGTAACTAGGTTTCCAATTAAGTGGCAGTAGGTCACACTGTATATTCTTATCAGAGGAGAAGACCAAGGACAGACTTCATTAGTGTGTCTGGGATGCCCCTGGCAAGCTAGTATCTCACCATCTTACTGATTTAGTATTTGAAGATGTCTATTTTTTAGACACTACTGGGTAGATGAATAGGTCTTAAATAAATCTTCACCAACCTTTCAACTCCCTATGCTTTTTGGATCTCTGTCTCTCTGTCTCTCTTTGTCTCTCTCTGGCTTTCTCTGTCTCTGTCTCTCTTTCTCTCTCTCTTTCTCTCTGAAATATACAAGAGTAGTGTCCATAGGGTCCCATGTTATACATAAACTTTTCTGGGACTGTTTAAACCGGAGTATTTGAAGGTAAGGGTTAGTGGTAGAGGTGATGGATTGTGGTGAGAATGAAGGCAAAACATGTCTAAGACCCTTAAATGGAGACAACAGCAGTTTCTAACAAAGAATTCTCATCTGAAGCTAGGAGCTCAGGGAAGAGATTTTCTAGAATGTGCCACAAGTCTCCACTCTAATTTTTAATGTTCCATACGCAGCAGTTACCAGGTGAAGACTGGCATTCAATTTGTCCTTGCATTCAATAATTTGCAGGTGAGATCCTCAGATTAGTTTTAACTAATCACTGCTCTATTGCTCTGTGAAGTAAAGGAGCTTCTCAGGGCAGACATAAACTTTCAGGTAATATATGTACTACATAAGCTGGGAATTTGAATTTCCGAACTCATCAGTATCCTTCTCCATTTTATAGTATAATTAAGAGTGACAAGCCAATCTATTTATATTAATTATTTTGTCAAAACTGTTTTAATGTATCAAATACATGTTCACCTAGAACTTTATTTCTTATAAGTATTTAATTAAGAATAGCCAGTGGCAATACTTCACATACATCTGTGGCCATATGACACTCTGACCTGTCAGTAGTCAATTATCAGAAATGAAGTCGTTAGTAACATAAAAAATTTAATTAGAGTCAAGAACCAACTTCATAAGACTCAGGACTGATTTAGAAATCAGATCTTTAAGAAGCAGTATGTCTAAGAACCACTCTCAGTACCAAACTCAGGCTTCTCAGGAAAAACAGAAGGTAGGTGTGTGTGTGTGTTTCTCCGATTGTACTGATGTGTATATGCATATTATAAATCCAAATTTATATTCCAATATATATTTTATCTATATATCCAACTTTATATACATCCTATTGATATATATATATATATGCATATACACACATACATATGCATAATTTACAACAAATTGTATATACCAATATGGCATTCAATTGATGAGGTTCACCCACAATATGAATGATAATCTGCTTTTAAAACATCTACTGATTTAAATGTTAGTCATGCCTAAAACGTTCCCAGGCAGAAACACATATTGATATATAGCAAAATTGGCCTAGCCAATTTGATACATAGATTTAATTGTGAAAGCACCAGTGGTTTCCTTAAAGGGCTGGCCACTGAGAGTTTGACAATGTGAGTATATGGGCAACATAAATTGAACTTGGTGGTTTTTTCTTATTTTTTTCTTCTTCTTTTGTTTTCAGGGAGGTGTTAGGGATAGACCTGGGAGAACTGGGAAATGAATGTAATCAGGGTGCGTTATGTATAAAATTTCCAAGTAATCAATAAAATATGTTAACTAAAAAGAATGACACACAATATAAGCTAAAATATTCTGCCTCATCACTAGTATATAAGAATATCCAAATTAACTTTGATGTTATATAGAAATATGTGATATTTGCTATAGGATTTGGTATTAGAACAGCTACCTGGATGCATGTTACTGAAAATACTTTTGTTACATAAAAAAGCCATGTCCTGAAAACTGACATGACTCTGATGTCAAGTACCTTAGAGCTAGCTCTTCTATATGCACCACCCATTTGTCACATCTGTCTTATACTACAATGAATGTTATTCATTGTGGAAGAATACAATAAAGGAATATACCTGAATAGAAGAAATGTTTATCTTTACTTATTTAGCTGTCTAGTACAAGGAGGCATCTTGTTACTGGCTGTTTGGTGAGGTTATATATGTATATATATATATATATATATATATATATATATATATATATATAATCTATGGAAGGAAATGTTTTGCAAAAACACCAATATTTATAAAATATTAATTGTATTTTGATTACTTCATAAGTTAAAGATCAAACTAATACCGATCCTGGACACTTAGATTACTGAGATATACAAGTGGGTTGGATCAGTCAGCCTGTGTTGTGTAACTGTCTTTGGATGTGCTTCATTGCCTCTAAAGGGCAGCGTTGATGGACAGGATTGTAAAACATAATGAGAATCCAAGAGAGCAATATCAAATCCTTTTCTTTAGAGAACTGATGGATTCTTAAGAAGTAGAGATGGAATCATATTTTCTGAAGCTCGAAGACACAGAATGATAAATCAGAGCCACTGCATGGGTTTCACCATAATTTCAAATGAGTTGTTGGCTGATGTTTTGAGCAGCAAGAGTCATAAGCTTGCTGGAGGTGGGCAGACAACATGTGGGCCAGATACACTACAGAGTAGAAGAGAAGAGTAGACAAGCATAAGACAGCATCCTGTTCCTGTGTGAAACTGCTCATGTTTATGCCATCAGAGGATCATGCAGTGCTCCTGTTCTTCCTTCCTTCCTTCCTTCCTTCCTTCCTTCCTTCCTTCCTTCCTTCCTTCCTTCCTTCCTCCCTCCCTCCCTCCCTCCCTCCCTCCCTCCCTCCCTCCCTCCCTCCTTTCTTTCTTTCTTTCTTTCTTTCTTTCTTTCTTTCTTTCTTTCTTTCTTTCTTTCTTTCTTTCTTCTCTCTCTCTCTCCCTCTCTCTCTCTTTCTTTTCTCTCTCTCTTTCTTTTTTTTCAGTGTTATTTTTACTTAATGGACTGAACTTAAGTTAATAGTTCTAGCTCACATCATATCCCTGCCTTTTCCTGAAATGATGTATGTGGATTTCAGTTATGTTTTGGTGAAAGGCACAAGTTCTAGGAGCATAAGAACATACCTTAGCTTCTTTGTTGTTACTGTAGCATTCTGTGCTTAGGAGACCAAAGTAAATTTCAGAATAAATAGTAAAATATTGGCTCATTCACGTGTTGTGATTGTAATGATTTCCTCATACTGATTTATCATGTATAAATTTCATAAGTAAAGATGCTCTCTGGAATGCTAGCAAAATCCATAAGTACATTTTCATAATAAAAACATAAATGTACATATACCCATGCACACATACACAAACAATATTTTTAATCTGATGACACGGGTTTTCCAACTCCAGGAAGTCTTATGATGAACCTGAATACCTCAGGTTAGAAAGATTATTTGAAACAATTAATATGTTCTACCAATGGATTAACAACAACACACTGGTAGGTCACCACAAGAGCTTTCTATTTAGTTGTATTTTATCAGGATTCCATTTATAGGGTAAAAGGCCTCCCAATCTCAAACAGAAAGATGTTTTAAAATATTTTCTATGGTAATCCTGAACTTTTAATATATATGATGTATCTGATAATGATATGATAGAATTCTATGCATGGATCAGATTAAAATTGCTTATATTTTCCTGGCTATGAAATGACTTTACCATATGTCTAGCCCAGAGAATGTTGCTATATCAACCTTTCATATGGGAAAAAAAAAAACCCTCCACTTATAGAGCAGAGCTTTTAAATTTAATATTAAATAATTAAAAACCGTCCTCACACAGACATCTCAAATTAAGATTGTTTACATGCTCTTTAATTAGATGCAATTAAGAAGCACTTTTGAAGCATTTATGCCCAGAGGGAGCGTATGCTGAGTTGATGGAGTGACTCTTAACACACAGGAAGCTAGCTGCCTCACTGCTTGTGCACGGCTTTCCCTTTGGAAGATGTGATAGGGATACTGTGGGTTTTGTCACAGGAGGAAACAGATGTTGGAAGTTTTCTTTAGAGAAGAAAATAAGCACAAAGTTTTGATTGACGGTCCTGTACAGTGAGGTAGCTCTATCATGGTCTTTCTACACTTCCCACACATCACAGCAGCCACAAGGATTTGTAAGACAAATAATGTTGCCCCCTTGATTAAAGCCCATCAAAGTTACCTTTCCTCACTGGGCACAAACCCTGATGCAGGCTCAGCTTGTTTCTTCAAAATCAATCACTGCCTCTCACCCACTCTTGTTTGTTGCTCTTTTTCATCTCCACTCTCAGATCTTCTCTTTCTGGTTCTCTTGGTCTGTCCTCTCTGCCCAGAATATGCATCTAATGCTCTTGGCTTCTTTTCTGTGGTCAAGGGTTTGCTCACCTGTGCCCTCTGTAGTGGCTCTCTTTCTTTGTAGTTGTTTTAAAACTTCCGGCCCCTTTTCACTACCTCATGTGTCTACATTTTACATTTTTTGCAGTAGTATTGATGTTTGTATATTTATTTATTCAGTTTATTATGTTATTGTCTGATAGGATGTTAATTCAAAACTAGCCTGGGTCATTCCTGGGTTTCTTTGTTTGCACTATCCCTAAGACCTATAAGAGGATGGAGCTGAGATGGTTGCTCAGCAGAGACGTGTCTAATGTGCTATGTCATTGAATGAATAAATGGGGCTTAATGGAATCTATATCGATTAAATAATCATATATTTTTTCTTGTGTTAAAATTTGTTTTTAAATGCTTTTTTTAAATCTAGTAAGACGCCAGGCGGTGGTGGCACACGCCTTTAATCCCAGCACTTGGCAGGCAGAGGCAGGTGGATTTCTGAGTTCGAGCCCAGCCTGGTCTACAGAGTGAGTTCCAGGACAGCCAGGGATACACAGAGAAACCCTGTTTCGAAAAAAACTAACTAACTAACTAACTAACTAACTAAATAAATAAATAAATAAATCTAGTAAGACTTGATTTGTTTATGGCCTTAATACAAGACAAACATACTTTTACCATGTGCACTGGAAAATCTAACAAGCTGATTCAGTTGTCCAAATTCTTAAAAGTGAGAACTCCATAAACTTTGGAAACACTCATAGTAAACTTGAAAATAAGATCATTTAATATATTCTGTTGTTTATTACAGTGTGGATAAACTTCATGGAGTGACTTCTGAGGTAGAAGTTAGAAACTACAGGGAAAACATTGTTTTCCTTGTGGTTTAAAAACAATCTTGGCAAAGAAAATCTGCCTTCTTCAGTCAGTGATTTTTTTTATTTCTATACTTAACTATAATCTTTAATCTCAAATTGGATACAAATGAACTAAGTACAAAGATAAACTCAGGGCTGATTTGATGTGCTCTGACTTCTGGTCATGTGTGCTTTAATCAAGAGAGAAAGTTTAGTCTTATGTTTAAGAACTGTTTGGTGCAGGAACAGTGCAAGAGGCAAAAGATGGGGAGGCAGGCTCTCAGAAACAGATTCTGAAAATTACATTTGGCTGAATCTCTCTCTTATCCACAGGATGCAATCCATGGTGGAGCAAATCCAAAGCAAACAGAGCGGTCACTTTGAAGTACAGCATATTGTGTATGAGACATCCTAGAAGAGTCCACACTACCGAACATGTATTCCTGCACTGTGTGCATAAAGGTCCTCTTGCTTATAATTTTCTATTTGTACCAATCAACTTTACAACTTCATCTCTGGTAAGAATGTCAGACACAAAATTCTGTGCTCTTAGGAACATGAAACCAGTGAGACTGTCGATTGGGCCATCGTGCCTTGTTATAAAGGGAATGTGTTCATTCAGAGTCACTGGGTATCACTTAGGGAGAACAACAGGGTTTGCGTAACAGCTGGAGGTTAGTATATAACACTAACATAATCCCAGATTCTCAGACTAAATCGGATGACCTTGTGGAATTTATTATAAAACTCAGTGAGAAAAGAGATTTGCTTAGTTTGATTTGGGCTATTGTGATTTATTTAATTTCTCTGTTCATTCTCTGTTCCCTCTCGGGATTTGTGAAACTGCATCACGGTCATAAGCTGTGGGTGATTAGACATATAAATGAGTTTATAGATTCTACAAGGACAAGTTTTATATTTGTTTTCTATGAGCAAATATTATCAAAATGACTGGCATATAGTAGAATCCAGATCAGTGGCCAAACTGGTGAGACGTTAAATTAAATTCTCTTTCCATTTTGTAAAATACAAACGACAGATGATTAAACCATATAAATAAAATGAATATACTGATTTGTTAAAATTTCACCATTTGTAATGAACAATAAATATATAAAGTCCAATTTTTTCAATGAACATGACAGAAATAATGTATGTAGTGGTGTGCAATCTTTAAACTGTTTGGAAAGCAGAAGTGTGCTTTTCCTCAAAGCGTGGTTTCCATGTTTAGCTGTCCTCTCAGACTTATACTGTGATTTCTGTTATTGAACATACTTGTTGCTCATTTTTAAGTAAATAAATCTTTATTAGGATTTTGAATCTTTATACTGTTGCATACTTAAGTAGTACCTGTGCATTAAAACACCCATCTCTGATTTGTTAATTTAGGCTTGAACTTGAAGCCTTCTGTCTAGGGTGTTACTAAGTATGTAGTATAGTGCCTGCAGTGGGAAGTTTCCATGACTTCCTTGTGTAAGTCTATGATATAGGATTTGAGTAGGGGATGCCGCATAGAGAACCATGTGTTGAATCTCAGGTCCCTACCTATTGGCTGTGGAGATGTTGAATAGTGAGGCTTAACTAGAGGAAGTTGATGTTTGACTTTTGAAGGTTACAACAGTTCCACAGACTGTTGTTCTGTGTACTTTGTGTCCACCATGGGGTGAAAGGTAGTCCTCCATAACTCTGTCTCACTTGCACTGTTGTATGGAGCAAAACAACTATAGATCGACCCCACTGAAATCATGAGCCAAAATAATTGCTTCCTCCCTTTAAGTTGTTCTGCTAAGTATTTGGCCACGGGCGTGCAAGATATTCCTAGGCTTTATCATTTCTGTGGTGCTGGATTTGTTTCTGAAAAGCCTAACTCCCACGCCTCATAGAGTTTTCAGAATCCTTGGAAGCCTGTGCTTTCAGTCATTCAGTTATGCTGTATGTGCTAACCCACTGCTAATAATTTTGGCTAATATAATATCTCAAGAGAAGAATAACTTTTAATAACATTTACAAAGGAAAAGAAAAAGTCAATGTGATCAGATATGTGGACAAAATTGACTCCAGAATGGAGGCTTAGGTTTTCTTAAAACCTACTTTTAATAAGGGTTCTCAAATGCTTCAACCCCAATTTCTAGCCAAAGTAGGGGAGAAAAGGGAGATAGGACAAGGGGACGAGGATCTATTTAGTAGTAGTTCTTTGGGGCAAGTCTAGCCTTTGTTGTCAGGATACCAGCGGTCTAGTTTAGTGGTATCAGGATTCTAAACACCAATCAGCAGCGGTGGCACCATCCAGCACCAAATGAGCAGGAGTCAGAGGGAGCAACCAGGACCAGTCAGGACACCAGGAGAAGTTCTCCGCCACGCTTATCTCAATGAAGTGAAGATCAGTAAAGACAAAAGCTCAAGACCAGTGAAGTGTTGCAAAGTTAGCTATGCAAGCATGCTGTCACTGTTCCTTAAGTCCTATTTATACTGTGTCTTCCCTTAGTGAAACGCCACATGAGTCTGTATTAGCATAATACCATGTGAGTCTGCATAACCTGACATATCCAGAAAGCTTCCACTTCACCAGAATGTACAAAATGACATGATACTTATAAAAGTTTAGTCATTATTTTGTTAGTGTGAAACATGATACTTAGTTTAAGAACACAATGAAGATTCAATATTTGAGTGATAACTGCTCATAATTTATTTTATAGATGAACATTTTACTATCACACACACACATTAAGAACATAAAACTCATGATTTTATAAAATTAACTTAATGCAAACATTTTCTTAAGATTCTTTACCAGTAAATTCATAAATAGTATTTTCTGATAACTTAGATACAAGTGAGACTTTCAAGAAGGCAAACACCGGCAAGGGGGAGGGTCTACTCTAAATTGCAAAGGCCCGTCATCACAATTGATTCTAGAGACATACTTTATGGGTTGTAATTACATGTACAGCTTTGAAAGGATGAAGGACAAGCATTGGACTTCAGAAAGGATTCTTCTTCCTGGAGGGATCATCAAACAGTACTTTTAGAATAGTTAGTACTCCAAGTAAACAGTTCAGAAGTTATGTTATTTGTTCCAAACAAAATTATTAATTTAATAATTTAATCATGGTGATAGAATTAACTATCATTTAATTGTATGAGTAGTATATGTAAACAACACAGGGACTTTATTTCTGCTTCCTTTCGAGCATGACTCTATCATAAACTCAGAAAGAACACTCTGGAGTTGTTTTTCTCAAATACTAGCTTTATTGAGTGTGTGCTCTGGCATTGCCAGCATGCACAACTGGAGCACACTCTGGGCAGTGCTGCTGCTCAGTCATTATGAAGTTCTTTGCAAAATCTCCAGGAGTTGGTACCACTCTAGTCAGCTAGTATTTTAGGGATTTGATCCATCACACACAATGTAAAGAATACAATAGGCTCAACAGTAACTCACAACACTTCCTAGGCATTTCTGTTTTCTTCACCATTTTCAAACAACCTTTTTTTTTTCTTTTTTCTATTAGATTGTCTTAGGACAGTATGAACAGACCTCCATGAGGTTAAAACGATTTGATTCCCCACTGTGATTACTGAAGACTGATGGAAGTAGGCAGAGGGTCTAAAGGCAGGTGTTTCTGAAAAAACAAAACAAAACAAAACAAAACAAAAACCACGTTATTTTGGAAAGGTGGGAATCATTTGCCAGGTGAGTCTAACAAGTAATTGTCAAACGTGCAAGACTGTGGTGACATGCAACATATGGTGACAAAATAATTGTGGTGTAATTTATGGTAAATAGGAAAAACCACTCTCAAAATTTGGATAAATACCTCACCCTCACCACCAAGGCTCTAAGAAAAAGAAGCATGACTAATAATTATTTTTATTATTTATTATTATTAGATTTTGTCTACCTTATCAGGACCTTCAAATCATTAAGTGAAAAAGTGGTCTGAGTCATTGCTCTTGTGTTGGTTAGTTATCCCTGCAGGATCTGGGATCACTTGGGAGCCTCCGAGCACACCTATAAGGAATCTTATGTTAATTCACACAGGAAGACTGCCCACAAGGTGGCTCCTTCCCCTTACTGGGATCCCAGATCACATCGATGGAGACAGGGAACTGAGGAGCAAAATGGCGCTTAACCTCCTCTGCTTTCTGAGTATGGTTAGTATATGACCCACTGCTTCAAGCCCCTGTGGCCTTGTCTTCCCTGATAGAATGGACTGTACTTTGG
Organism: Arvicanthis niloticus; assembly: GCF_011762505.2. Classification (NCBI taxonomy): domain Eukaryota; kingdom Metazoa; phylum Chordata; class Mammalia; order Rodentia; family Muridae; genus Arvicanthis; species Arvicanthis niloticus. The sequence goes on along the minus strand of NC_047660.1, from coordinate 115,916,331 downwards.
ATGCAACTGTAAAAGATATGGAGCTACTCATGCTTCATATCCTGAAAATAAGGATAAGAAACATGGATTGGATGGAGTCTCCTCTGTAGACAGGAATAATTATGGCGAAAGGGTGTTTTTTGTTTGTTCGTTGTTGTTGTTTTGTCTTGGTTTTTGTTTTTTTTCCCCCTCTGATAGACATAGGGATGCTTTTGCCTTATTACTTTCCGTAAGAAATACATAGGGTAGCATGTTTGGAGCAATGAATCCAAGATTTTGGCAGAAATTTACCAATTTTTTTTTTTTTTTTGAGTAAACGGCCCCTGCTTGATACTAAAGGATTGATGTAAATAAAATTATAGCTTATTAATACTGCTCAGTGTAATTTTTAGAAATATCAAAGTATTTTTTTAAATGTGCTCTTTAAGCATATTTAAAAGCCATCACATCTGCAATTGTTTCTAACTGCAGTGAAAAGAGCTGCCAGCTGGGTCCTCTCTCAGAGACTCAGCTGTCTTTTCTTCTCTCCAACTGTAGAACCAAAGATAGGGATTACTTTTATAAATATGTAATTATGTTTTTTTCAGACTCTGATTAATAATTCATCTTCAGCTCCTATAGCATTATGTTTGGAATGTTAAACAACTGAGTGAGTCAAATTTTGATATTTAGGAAGATTAAGGGGAATATTGTGAATAAATTTTAGTTTCCATGGCTACCTCAGAATATTAGTTGAGTACAATGTGAGACAGATTGGTTTTCCTTCCAGAGGCCATGCAGCCTTATGTTGCACTCAGGAAGGTTATGGCTACCTGTGGGTCTGACAGTCGTACAGACTACATGATAGGCCTGCCGAATTAGTGAAGCAATGCTGGTTGTTAGCAGGTTAGGGTACATGGAGTTTCTTCTTCTCTGCTTCTTTTAATACAAAATTTAAAGTCTACTGTAAAGAGCTCAATAGCCTAACAGAAGTAAAAGTTAGACCGCAGTGGATCAAACCTTAGTTCAGTCTTTTAAAAAACTGCATAAATGACTTTCCTTATATTGTGTTCCTGTCTATTGGAATAACACAACTTTATTATAAAATGTATCAAAGTTAAATGGGATGATGTATATAAATGTTTAATATGGTGCCGAACATATTAAGAATAAGCACATTGAACTTTCCCAAGCAGCATTAGTATTCAAAAAGGGACACAATGAAATAAAATAAGAATGCATGTGTGTGAGTACATGTGGTATGAGTGTGTGTATGATGAATATGTATGCTCATAAAGAAAAAAAATATTGTGACCCTTATAAAATGTTAAGAAAATTTTAATCCAAACAGTGCAATAGGAGAGAGACATTGGACTCAGTTCTGAACACAGGAAAGCCATGTAAATGGGAGGAGCATGAGGGCTAGTGCACAGAACATCTCCAAGAAGAGATGGCAGTTCTGGGCATTCTTGAAGTAGTTGGGGTATCAATTATTATTTTATGGCTGTGATAAAATACTATGACTAAAAGCAATGTATAAAAGAAACAGTATACTTTGGCTTTGGGCTACAATGGTGGGGGTTTTGGGGTGAGTAGTAACATGGCAGCAGGCAGCATGAACAGAAATCATGGAGGTCACATTTTCTATTGCAAACATGAGACAGGGAGAATGAACGGGAAGTGGGGGGAAAACCATACACTCTCAAAGCCCACTCCCAGTGAGACACTCCTTTAGTAAGGCTGTAACTACTAAAGATGCTATGACATCCCTCAAACGCCATAACCAATGACTGGTTGAGAACTCACATACTTGAGCTTATTGGGAATACTAAGCACATTCCTCATCCAAACCCCTGAACTTGGCAAATGCAGGTCTTGGTAAAAGTGAGTCAGGAATTTGGCTATTCCAAGTAGAATAATGATCTGTTAAGGGTGGGAAACTCTCTCTAAATTCAATTGCAGGATTTTTTGTGACTTGGATGTCCAAGTAAGATGCAGGCTGTATTAATGCATGTAGTACTAAAACGAAACACTGAGGCTCCATGGTCTTCTAATGAAGAATTGCATTTAGCTCACATTTCTGCAGCTTCAAGGGCATGGCACTGACATGGCTCAGGCCTGTGCCTTCCTCATGGCAGACACATTATCAGGATAAGTGCCCATGTGAGAAGGAGCAATCGCAAGGGGAGACAGGAAGTCCAAATATGGAGGATGTCTTCTGTAATCACTTCCTTATTGACAACTAACTAAGGGTCTCTTGAAACCTGCTTTAGTCCCTCCCTAGAGCAGCACCCCAATAACTGAACTAACTCCCCTGAGTTCCACTTCATGTCTCACATTGCACTCTGAGGAAAAGGTTTTTTTAACACATGAGCCGTGAGTGATAAACTCAAAAATACATACCATATCAGGAATCAATATCAAGTCCTAGTTGAGATAAGTGTGTGTGTAAATGTGTGCACATGCCTGCATGCCTGCATGTGTGTGTGCTTGACTGTGTGTGTGTGTGTGTAATTAGTAGAAGCATTAAAGCAGTGTCATCTATGCAATTTGTGGAGTTCAGCACAAATAAGAACACATGACCTTATTTAAATATTGAAAATAATTGGAGGATGAGAATGAAAGAGAATTAGACTGGTAAGTTCAGTCTATGGCCTGTGTGACTGTCCAGCTGTTTTCCCATGAAGCCTCTCTAAGGATGTAGTGATAGGAGGCAAAAAGGTCAACATTACATACAGAGTCAAAGCAATATACATTATTTCAGTGAAGGTATAACAATAAGGAGTACTAGAAAGTTGATGATAGCTGGGATTATCAGAAGCAAACAATGAAAGGAACACACGCAGGGAGATCTGTTATACACCCAAAAGCCCTGAAGAGGCTCCTGGCCATTTTATGTGAATAGTATTTTTAAATGCATCAATCTATATTAGGGACCAGTTTTTATCCAGAATCTTTCTGTTGAGACTTGGTATATTTTAAGAGTATAGCAAAGCTAGCTAGACCTCTTATACTATAATCTTGTTCTTTCTGACTCTCTTGAAGCTTTTTCTTATATGCCAAATCAAATGCTAGATTCTTGCCCAGGTTAACATGGGTCTAGACATTCAAACACCATTAGCTGTTGTAACAGATAATCCCTTCAGTGCTGAATACAGCAAAACTTTTAAGATGATCATTCACTTTTTACTTAGTTCGACAATGGAGAAAAATGTCATTCATCAGTCTCTTTTCAAAAGATTGTTTTATTTATGTTATGTGTGTGTGTGTGCCTGCATGCACACATGTGTACTATACACATGCAGGTACCTGCAAAAACAGAAGAGGGCATCAAATCCCTCACAACTGGAGTTAGAGGAGGAGGTGGGTTGCTTGATGTGGTTGCTGGGAACCATATCGGTGCTTTCTGCAAGAGAAGCAGGTCTCTTAATTGCTGAGCCACACGGTTAGCTCATTATCAGCTTCTTACTAAACTTGTCAAATCAATATTCAAGACATTCCTCCAAGAACTTGGCGTTTTATCTGTTACGATTAACATTTTAAATTGGGGAGATTGCTCAGTAAGTAAAGTGCTTGCTGTCTGAGCTCAAGTATCTGAGTTAGGATCTACAGCATCCAAATATAAGGTGAGGATTCCGTGACTCCTATATCTATAACCCAAATGCTAGGGAAGTGGAGACAGGTGGATCCTTAGATTTTGCTGGGCAGCTGGCTAGCATAATGTATATGTTCCAGGTTCACTGAGAAGGGAAAGGAAAAATTTAAGTGTTTCTTCTAGGAATATTTCTGGAAACAGGCCATTACCAAGGAGCAGATCAAGGTCTTAAAATAAATGGGCCCATTGAAAAGCACTAGCTATCACATAAGCACTATTCTGGGAATGTCAAAAACAAAAACAAAAACAAAACAAAACAAAACAGGCTCCTTTAGGATCTGTGAGTTCTGTGACTAGTGGAGTGATGAGAGTCGGGTGAATTGGGTATCTGATAAAATGTAGATACAATGTTGAGGTTGTAATATGAGGCAGCAGTATGAAGAGGATAGTAAGATAGTGTCCTCCAGCAAGAGCCAGGTTTCCATCAAAGCAACCAACCACAGGCAATTTAGAGATGTGTCTGTAGACACAAGAAATTCATTTTCTAATGAAGCCAGAATTTCAGCGGCCTCCGTTGCTGACACCTAGTGTATTGCAGCCTACCTTAGTCCACTGGTTCTTCAGGATTTGACTCTACAAATGATCTCCTTATTGTCCTCAACATATGACACAGAGGCTCTGATGTTTCACTGTATTTCCAGCTGGAGTGTGTATGACCTAAGGATAAGACACAGCTATTGTTTAAAGAGCTCTGTGAACCCTGTTGAGTCCAGAACCATGGCAAAACTAAGGCTTGTGTCAGATTTACAGCAACATCACACCCCCACCCCCTCCACTCCTGCCACCACACATACACTTGTGTAAAGTGTAAGGGAGGTCCTATCCTGTGTGTTCTTGAATTCCTTTATATAAATTTGTATTGTATTCGCTTCAGTAACATGTCCCCCCTCCCTTTCATCCCTTCTTCTGATGCCAGGAGTTTGTGGAAGGAAATGGAAACATCAGCATCTCATCTCTTGTTCTGATGGTTCTGTTATGTTCTGTTTTTCTGTTGTGTTGTGTTCTGTTCTATTTTCTATTTTGTTTTGTTTCCTCCAGCAGGTACCACCTCTTCCTTCTACTTTCTCTATAGAATTGGCTCTTCCATTTTCTATTCTTTCTTCTCTGTCTTCTAGTTAATAAGTCTCTTGTTCAGCCCTTAAACAGTTCAAAGTCTTAAGGATAGTAAGAGATAAAATGTATCCTGAATATTATCAAAATGTCATGTTGCCATATACTTCTCCAGAATCCACCATCACATACAAAGCAGGCTTGTTTCACTAAGTTGCCACAGCCTTTGAACTTATTCTTCTCTTTTCTTTCTGTCATTTAAGAACAAGTGTTTTAGTACTCTAATAGGTCTCTGCATTTTTTTTTGTAAATAAGGGAGCATACATACAGACAACAGATATGTTAGGCTCTTTCTGCTTGCTGCTTGAGCCAATTTATTTATTTGTTCATACTGGGGAGTATGCAGATAATTTTTACTCCATGGTATATAATAAGCTTTGCAGATTTCAGTAAGTATAGAAGTTAAACAAGACAATCTTTTGATTATCCATTCCAGTTTTTTATTTGATGAGCTGGGTGGTATTTACAATTTTTTACTTTTAAGTATTCATAAATTTTTTTTTATAAAATACCATTTTGTGTATTAATTTATTGTTGGTATAGAAATTACAGGCTTTATAAAAATGGATACTCAGAATAAGTGTGCATTTATTCTTATTTTCTCTTTAATTTTAAAGACTCATTGTGTAATTCTTTCCTTTTTTAAAAATAAAATATACTTACAATAAGCATTCTGTGATGGCTTATTAATTGTACCTCATGGATCCTCTTCCCTATCCTGTTCTGAGCGGAAGAGACTGGTCCACTTTTCCTGTTGCCTGCCCTTTGAGAGGCACATGAGCAGAGCTGAAGGCACTTGCTCTTCCCAAGCCAGGCCAGATGCCTCCGAGTGCTCCATTCTGAGATGTGTACTGGGGATTGACTGCCTCCAGTTCTTTTTAGATTTATTTACCATCATGTCAGAAAAATACCAAAATTCTAAAGGTTAATAGACTGATGTGATTTATGAAACCGCCCTTGTAACTAAAACACTTGTGAATTGGAGAAAGAACTCTGAACAGGACACACTGCCCTGTGGGAGCCTTTCAGCACTGTTCTCATGCCAGCAGTGCAAAGATATATATGTGGTGGTTCCAAGAGACAAGAAATGCTGACAAGACTCCGTTTTTTAATAGTCACATCCCTGCTGTGGGATAGCATCTTGCTGCTTGCCAATGGGTGTTCTTTAATGATGAAAATGGCGGTAACACTCTTACCCCCTCTGGGATTATGATAATAGATCATACTAAGGACTCATGCTCAAGGAGGTTAAATACAGTGGACACATGAGTGGGCAGCTGTTTTCCCTGTGAGAAGTTCAAAGATGCCATTTTAGGAAGTATTAGTCATTAAGGAAACTCTCAGAATTCCCTGAGAATGGAAGGGCTCCTATAATCGAGAGCAGTTTTAGGCTCCAGGCTGAATTCCAGGAGCTACTTTTGACAGGCACTTTGGGCCTTCTTGATGGTGCTCATCTGATGACAGTTTATATGTTGTCAGTGACCACTATGACTGAGTCTGCAGAAATATAATATGGATTAATTGCTCTTTGGAGGGAGGATGCTTAGGAGTTGGAGGACAGTGGGTAGTTTATGAAGAAGAATTGAGTTGACAGAGGCAGAAAGCAAGGCAGGGGGCTCTGATCATACCAAGTGGAGGTAGTACTCTTAACACAACAGTGCGAAGATTCCCCCAAGCATTTTGTACTGAAATATGGAGGATGGCAGTTGGCAATAGGTTTTTTCTTCCCTTTCTTCATTTTTCCTTCCTTCCTTCCTTCCTTCCTTCCTTCCTTCCTTCCTTCCTTCCTTCCTTCCTTCCTTCCCTCTTTCCCTCTTTCCTTCTCTCTTTCATTTCTTTATTCCTTTATTCCTTTGTTTCTTTATTTCTTTTTCTCTGTCTATATTAGCTTATGCTAAGGATTTCTCCCTGGTAAAATCAAGGAGACATGTTGTGCTGGTTAGGTTTTTTAAATCATCTTGACACAAAGTAGAAATATACAGGAAGCATGAACTTCAACTGAAGAATTGCTCCTATCAGATAGTCTGTGGGCATGCCAGTGGGATATTTTTTAATTAATGATTGATGTGGGAGGGGCCAGCCCATGGAGGACAATGTCATCCCTGGGCAAATGATCCTAAGTTGTATTTTTTAAAAAAGCAAACTGAGCAAGCCAATAAGCAGCATTTCTCCATGACTTCTGCTTCAGTTCTGACAACCAGGTTCCTGTCCCAAGTTCTTGCCCTGACTTCTTTTTCGTCATGACAAACTGTAGATGAAATAAGTTCCCCCTTGAGTTGCTTTTAGTCACCGTGTTTATTGCAGCAACAGGGAACAAATGAATACAGCTGTCTACCTTTACTGATGTCTCTGATGTAACAGATGAAAGATCAAAAATTCTAGGGACAATTTCTTTGTGCACCCTTCACCCTACCAACCTCAGTGTGTGTTAACACATGAATACAGCAACCCCAGTCTGTGTCCCTCGAAAGTTTCTGTCTCTGTCTACAGAATAAGTAAGTGTACAAAAGGAACTTAGCTCTTGATCTTGTAGGCAATATCTACATGGTCATGCCTTACAGCTCAGACTACACAGTAGCTGAGGCATGGGTGTGTAAGGCCTTCCTTGCCAGATTCCTGAACCAGTTTCCTTGTTGGGAAAATGGAAGAGAAGGTAAGGTTTTCTAAGCCTTGAGCTTTAGATTACAAAACCACAGGAACAAGGCCACTTTCACTTTTTCTTCTTGTTCTGCTTCTCTGATTGGTGATTCAAGCTCTGGCACGTTGAATTTGTGTACTCATTTTTCATTCTCAATTATGTGGTTCAAAGCTTAGCTAGTATTTAGAAAAATGAGCTGTAGGTTTTGGACACCAGTCCCCTCAAGTCTAGCTCAAGTCACCAATGAGGATGAAATCTAGATTGAAACCTGGGCTGTGTTTTCCAAAATCTAAATTTATTCCTCAACATATAAGTTGAGAAAATGCTTAAATAGCAAGCAAAATAGTAACTGGGTCCAGTATTTTAAAATCCTATTTTGACAAAAGTGAGAATTTGCTACTCATTCCATCTTTATGAAAATGTCCATGTTCACTAAAAGATTAAAATAAAACAGGTATATCGGTATGCAATGAAAATTTGCTGTTTACTTTGCCATGCTTTAAATAAATTTGAGTCTTTCAATTCCATCAACTTCTTGGGTTTTAAGAACTGGTTTTAAGATCATAATTTTGTTATCTTTAAAAATAGAGTTCATACATTAAAAACAGAAAGTCTTGGAGGGAGTTAAAGGCAATGATATAATTAAGAACTTGCTTTAAGACATAAGACACTACGCGAAGAAACTCTGAGCTAATTCTTAAGTCCCCCTCAATATCAGACTCCATGGCTGTACACTGAATAACGTAGGGATAAAGTTGTGGCATGCTGTTCAGGGAGTAAATGTGAAGACCATCCAGAGGCAACTGTCACTGTGTGACAAACATTGTTTTTTTTTTTTACCTTTAAAGAATGTAAAGGTTTATGAGGACAGAAAAATTATATCTACAATACTAGTTTAAGCTTGTTCGACTACTGAGATCAGCCTCTGACTTCATAAACTTTTAATTATGTTTTCTTCATATTCATCATTTTTTTTTTGCTCGAAGGGCAATATATCTGGTAATCAATAGACATGGAGAAATCTCATACTTTGCATTAGTGTTCAAATGAGTTGCTATAATGTGAATACTATGAGAGGTCATATGTTATCTATTGTGGCACATTCATTTTAGACTATATATATATATATATATATATATATATATATATATAAATATATATTATATACACACACATACATACACACACACACACATATATATATATCTGTGTTCATTGATGGGCAAACTTTGATAATTGTGATAAATATAAATCTTTTTAATCACTTTTCTAAAAAATGTAAATTTGTGTTGTAAATATACTTAGTTTTCTTTCATTTTTAAATTTGCCTTTGAATTTAATATGGATATATATATGTATATATATCAAATAAAATAAACACATAAGAGCTAGTCTGAAAACTTGCAATTTCCTTTGCAAAGAGAAGTGTCACTGATGAAGGCATGTGCTATACTTATCTGTGGGTATGAGGACAAATATTTAACTTGTAACTAGGAATTATACTGTGTTGAGGTATGGTCTATTGCTATGTATTATAATGTTAAATTCTGTACCTTAATGTCTAGGCCTACTAGTGAATTCTCACATCTACCAGCTTTTGTTGTGCAAATTTTGTTCCTTAATTTAAAACTATTGGTTAAAGAAAAATGGCTACAGCCAATTACTGGAAGTTAGAGGTAGGTAGGTTTTTGAGTTACTTGGTTGAGCATGAGAAAGACAGAAAGAGAGACTGAGGAGTAGAGAGGAAAAGGAGCCATGAGAGGAGATATACCATGAGCACATGGCCAGGAAAAATAGCAAGTATTTGGAGAACATTACTGGGGAGGTATACAGGCCAACAGTTAGAAGCATAGATTAGGGGTTATCTTCTAGTAATTGTCAAAGCCAAATAAAATAACCATAGCCTGTGTTCCATTTATTTGTAAGCTAGCTGGGGTTAAGCTTAAACTGGTTGTCCTACTATACCGCTGTAGTAAAGTGATGATTGCAGGTTCCCTCCAAGATCCATTACTTCCTTAACCCTGGGTAGTCTAGGCTTCCAGTATCAGGCATGATTTTCCTCTGTTGAGTGGTTCTTAAATCCAATTAAAAAGTTGTTAATTAGCAGTAAGGTATTTATGGCACTACTGTGCCATTGGGTGTTGGTTGTTGCTTGGGTTCATAGGGGTCTTTTACAGAAAGACACAGTCAATTACAATGCAGAGTTGTGGAACCCAGTCCCAATGAATATGTCTGCTATCCATCCCCCATATCTAAGGTCTCAGGAATCATTGTGGAAGGCAGGGCAAAAAGCTTGTAAAATCAGGACATTTTCTGTGAGTTTGTGTCTCTTAGCAATGTTTAAAGCTACAGCCATAAAGTTGTACCAATGTGACTACCTAAACATGAGCCTAAAAGGACTGTAACAAAAGACACTCTAAAAGGGAAAGACAAGGAGGCCTCAACCCTACACAAAGAACTACAGACAACTAAGGAATGCTGAGAGCAGGAGAAATATTCCTTTTGGGGGAAGAACACACCAAGTGATTATCACATGGTCACCCCTGAAAACATATGTACAAATAATGTTTTATAGAAGAACAGCTTATATTTATGTATTTAGGAACGTGTTTTGAATATACATATTTGTATGTAATAACAATTAATATTTTTAAAAAGCCCAAAGTTTGAAAGAGATCAAACAGAAATATTTGGGAGGGTTTGAAGGGAGGAAAATGAAGATGAAAATGATGTAATTATATTACTATATTATACTGATATTATTATATAAATTATATTGTATAATCTAAAAAAAATTTTAAAGAGAACTTCAGTTTGTACTTACTACCAGCTCAACTCAGTCATCCCTCATGTTCCAGGCCAAGTCCTGCATCCTTTGTGAGACTTTCACTTTTCCGCCAGAGTCAGTCATTTCCTTGATTATTTCTCATGTCTTTTTCTCCTGGTACCACTGAATTTTATACCAGTAGAGACACTGAATATTTCACGTCTGTTCTGTTTGCTATTCATGTTCATCTAATAACATGCTAAATCAGCAGTAGACTGAGTATTCATAACCAGCAGGAACATTTTCTGAAAACTGTTTCATTGAGGATACATAAACAATGACCTGAAAATTGATGATGAGTTGAATAATTATCGTAAAGTGCTTGAATACTGTGAACTGCATGACAGATGCCTAAGATCACCCACTCCCTTTTATTCTATTACTCTTGTTTTTGTAAACCACTTCTTTTTTTTTTTAAAGGCCAATTGCCTTTTTAATGGCTGTTTTAATTGTAAGTCACAAACTATAGGGGAAACTATCTGAAGATTTATTCCATACAGTGAAAAGATAGTGAGCTTCCTGTATTTGCCAAAGATAACTCAAATGTACATGTGATTATTCATTATTTTGATCCTCACTAAGATCAGAATGCCTGCAATAAACAATTTAAGGGAAACATAATTTATTTTAGCTCACAGTTTCAAAGGATTTAGTACATAGTTTCTTGGTTCTAGGTTGGGAGGGAGAGAGGGAGGGAGAGTGGAAGGGAGGGAGGGAGGTGGGGAGAGAGAGAGAGAGAGAGAGAGAGAGAGAGAGAGAGAGAGAGAGAATGAATGGTCCCTATAACTCCACAGACTCTACCATCAATGACTGACTTACTTCCTTTACCTTATAGCATCAGCACCTCTCAAAATAGCATCACCAGATAGGACCAAGTGTACGATGTGTGAGGCTTTGTTGGAACATGTGACCTTGATAATAGCTAGGAAGACTCAATCATAAATGAGGGATATAATGTTAAACTTGAGATTCTTTTAGTACTATAATATTAGGTAGCACAAAGACCACCAGACTATATTAGGAGACAAAATGATTATGAAAAAGTAGCAGCAGGTAATATGAATTGCTTTTTACCACTAAAGAAGAAAAATAAAACTGTAACAATAATAGCAATCATAGGTAATTTAGAATGTATTTTTCTCCTCAAGATATCATTTTTATTCATATACCATAACAGAGTCTCTGTATGTATGCAGGAGTATATATGCATATTTATATCTAAATGTATTGCATATGCATGAAAGTATATGTATAAAAATTAAAGTAAATTATATGCTATGAAGACATTCTGTAGCTACCTATGTGTATGTGTAGAAAGAATGAGAGCAGGAGGGAGAGAAAGGAATAAACGAAATAGTATATTCAACATAACACCTTGGTTAGAAAAAGAAATTTTCTTCCTTGTGAATGTGCTATTTTACTATGAAAAGAATCAACAAAACTAACATGCTTATATTAAAATGTATTTCATTCATAATAGCTTAATATTTGTCCACACATTTCCCTTTTATTGAAAATAGATTTTTTCTCACATAATATATCTTGATTATGGCTAACCCTCTCTCTACTTCTCCCAGTTCCTCCTGATCTCCTCTCTAATCTGAATCCACTCCCTTTCTGTCTCTCACTAGAAAACAAGCTCCAATAGCGCCAAAATAAAATATAATAAGAAAAAGCAAAAACTATCATATTGAAGTTGGATAAGACACACCAACAGAAGAAAGTGGTTAAGCAAAGGCATTAAGAGTCAGAGACCCATGCCAGGCGGTGGTGGTGCATGCCTTTAATCCCAGCACTTGGGAGGCAGAGGCAGGTGGATTTCTGAGTTTGAGGCCAGCCTGGTCTACAAAGTGAGTTCCAGGACAGCCAGGGCTATACACAGAAACCTTGTCTCAAAAAACAAAAAACAAAAAACAAAAACAAAAAAAAAAGAGTCAGAGACCCCATTTTTTACTAAATTAATCCTGCCAATCCAGGAGCATGGGAGATCTTTCCATCTTTTGAGATCTTCTTCAATTTCTTTCTTCAGAGTCTTGAAGATCTTGTCATACAGGTCTTTTACTTGCTTGGTTAGATTCACTCCAAGGTATTTTATATTATTTGTGATTATTGTGAAGGGTGTCATTTCCCTAATTTCTTTCTCAGCCTGTTTATCCTTTGAATAGAGGAAGGCTACTGATTTGTTTGAGTTGAGTTTATATCCAGCCACTTTGCTGAAGTTGTTTATCAGGTTTAGGAGTTCTCTGGTGGAAGTTTTGGGGTCACTTAAGTATACTATCATATCATCTGCAAATAGTGAAATTTTGACTCTTCCTTTCCTATTTGTATCCCTTTGACTTCCTTTTGTTGTCTAATTGCTCTGGCTAGGACTTCCAGTAATATATTGAATAGGTAGGGTGAAAGTGGGCAGCCTTGTCTAGTCCCTGATCTTAGTGTGATTGCTTCAAGTTTCTCTCCATTTAGTTTGATGTTGGCTACTGGCTTGCTGTATATTGCTTTTACTATGTTTATGTATGGACCTTGAATTCCTAATCTTTCCAAGACTTTTAACATGAAGGGATGTTGAATTTTGTCAAATGCTTTCTCAGCATCTAGTGAGATGATCATGTGGTTTTTTTCTTTGAGTTTATTTATGTAGTGAATTACATTGATGGATTTTCGAATATTGAACCATCTCTGCATTCCTGGGATAAAGCCTACTTGATCATGATGGATGATTGTTTTGATGTGTTCTTGGATTCTGTTTGTGAGAATTTTATTGAGTATTTTTACATCAATATTCATAAGAGAGATTAGTCTGTAGTTCTCTTTCTTTGTTGGGTCTTTGTGAGGTTTAGGTATGTGTGTAATGGCCATCTTGCTAAAAGCAATCTACAGATTCAATGCAATCCCCATCAAAATTCCAAATCAATTCTTCATAGAGATAGAAAGAGCAATTTTCAAATTCATTTGGAATAACAAAAAACCCAGGATAGCGAGAACCATTCTCAACAATAAAAGAACTTCTGGGGGAATCACTGTTCCTGACCTCAAACTGTACTACAGAGCAACAGTGATAAAAACTGCATGGTATTGGTACAGAGACAGGCAGGAAGATCAATGGAATAGAATTGAAGATCCAGAAATTAACCCACACACCTATGGTCACTTGATCTTTGACAAAGGAGCTAAAACCACACAGTGGCAAATGGTGCTGGTTCAACTGGAGGTCAGCATGTAGAAGGATACAAATCAATCCATTCTTATCTCCTTGTACAAAGCTCAAGTCCAAGTGGATCAAGGCCCTTCACATAAAACCAGATACACTGAAACTAATAAAAGAGAAGGTAGAAGACCCTCGAATACTTAGGCACAGGGGAAAAGTTCCTGAACAGAACACCAATGGCTTATGCTCTAAGATCAAGAATTGACAAGTGGGCCCTCATAAAATTGCAAAGCTTTTGTAAGGCAAAGGACATTGTCAATAAAACGAAACAGCAACCAACAGATTGGGAAAAGATATTTACTAATCCTAGATCTGATAGAGGGCTAATATCCAATATATACAAAGAACTCAAGAAATTAGACTCCAGACAACCAAATAACCCTATTAAAAGATGAGTTACAGAGCTAAACAAAAAAATCTCAACTGAGGAAACTGGAAGGGCCAAGAAGCACCTTAAGAAATGCTCAACATCCTTAGTCATCAGGGAAATGCAAATCAAAACAACCTTGAGATACCACCTCACACCAGTTAGAATGGCTAAGATAAAAAATTCAGGTGATAGTAGATGCTGGCGAGGATGTGGAGAAAGAGGAACACTCCTCCATTGTTGGTGGGATTGCAAGCTGGTACAACCACTCTGGAAATCAGTTTGACGGTTCCTCAGAAAGTTGGATATAGCACTACCTGAGGACCCAGCTATACCAGTCCTGGGCATATACCTAGAAGATGCTCCAACATATAACAAGGGCATATGCTCCACTATGTTCATAGCTGCCTTATTTATAATAGCCAGAAGCTGGAAAGAACCCAGATGTCCTTCAACAGAGGAATGGATACAAAAAAATGTGGTACATTTACACAATGGAGTATTACTCAGCTATTAAAAATAATGGATTCAAGTAATTCTTAGGTAAATGAATGGAACTAGAATTTATCATCCCGAGTGAGGTAACCCAATCACAAAAGAACACACATGGTATTTACTTACCGATAAGCGGATGGTAGCACAAAAGCTTGGAATAGCCAAGACTCAAGTCACAGACCACATGAAGCTCATGAAGAAGGAAGACCAAGTGTGGATGCCTGGTCCTACTTAGAATGAGTAACAAAAATACTCAAGGGAGCAAATATGGAGACACAGAAACTGAAGGAGGGGCTATCTGGAGACCATTCCACCTGGGTATAGACACTGATGTGGATGGTAGGAAGTACATGCTGACAAGAGCCTGATATAGCTGTCTTCTTAGAGGTCTGCCAGAGGCTGATACATTCAGAGGCTGATGCTCACAGCTAACCACTGATCTGATCAAGGATTTCCAATGGAGAAGTTAGACTGAAGACTAAAGGAGCTGAAAGGGTTTCTGGCCCCATGAGGAGAGCAACAATACCAACCAACCAGAGCTCCCTAGGGTCTAAACCACCAGCCTGGGAGGGACCCATGACTCCATTTGTACATGAATTGGAGCATGGCCTTGTCAGGCATAGGTGGAAGAGGAGATTCTTGGTCCCATGAATACCTCATGGGGGGGAAATATGAGGGTGGGGAGGTGAGAGTGGGAGACTAGGTGGGGGCACATCCTCATAGAAGAATGAGGAGGGGGGATGGGATAGGAGATTCCTGGGTGGTGGGGGGAATGGTGGTAAGGGGATAAAATCTGAAATGTAAATATAATATCCAATAAAAAACATTAAAAAAAAAGTCAGAGACCCACTCATTCATACAGTCCGGAGTCCCACAAAAGCACTAACTGAAGGCTATAATAAATATGCTCTGTGCTTGCTATTTCAGTCTCTGTAAGTTCATATGAACTTTGCTCAGAGAGACTTGTTCTTTGCGTGTCCTCCATTCCTTTCATAAACCTTTCCTATCTCTTCTTCGATGGGTTTCTCTGAGCTTTGCGGGAAGGTATTTGATGGAGAAATCTTATTAAGGCTTGTATATTCCAAGGCTTAATTTACTCTGTGAAATGTTTTCTAGTTCTACCTATTTGCCTGAAAATTCTGTGTCATTCTTTTTAAATGTCTGAGTAGTAGTCCATTGTTATATATATGTTTTTATACATTTTTCTGTTGAGGGACATCTATGTTATTTCCAATTTCTCGCTATTATGAATAGAGCAGCAGTGAATATGATTGAGCAGATCTCTTTGTTATAGATAAAGCATCCTTTGGATATATGCCCAAAGAGTGGTATATATTGATCTTAAGGTAGATTAATTCCCATCTTCCAAATCAATCACCATATTGATTTCCATACTGGCTATATATGAGTTTGTGCTCCAACCATCATTGAATGAGCTTTCTTTAACTCAACATTTTTGTCAGCACGATGTTACTTGTTTTATTAATCTTAGTCAATATGACAGGTTAAAGATGAAATCTCAATTTAGTTTTGATTTGCATTCTCCTGATGGCAAAGAATGTTGAGCAAAATATTTGTCAGCTATTTGAGTGTCCGCTTTTGAGAATTCTTCGTTTAGTTCTGTACCCTATGTTTAATCTGAATTATTCGCTTTCTGGGTACCTAGTTTCTTGAATCATTTAAATAGTTTAGATATTGGCCATCTATTGGGTGTGTAGTTGGTAAAACTACACATTTCCCCCATTTTGTCAGTTGTTGCTTTGTCCAAATGAATGTCCTTTTCTGTGTATGAGTCTATTTAGGTTCTTCTACATGCAGAAATCCAATTTGACTAGCACCAGTTGTTGAAGAAGTTGTCTTGTTTCCAGCTTCTGTGTTTCTGTGTTTCTGTCTTCTTTATCAAAAATCAGGTGTTTATAGTTGTGTGGATTTATGTCTTTGTTTTTAATTTTGTTCTATTGATCAACATGTCTGTTTTTGTGCCAGCATCGTGCTGTTTTTATTACTATCTTTGTAGTATAGCTTGATATTGGAAATAGTGATACTTCCAGCACTTCTTTTATCATTCAGGGCTGTTTTAGCCATTTTAGTGAGAATTTTGGTTTCTTGGAAAAAATTTTATTTACTTACATTTCAAATATTATCTTTCTTTCCAGTTTCCCCTCCACCAGCTCCCTATGCCCTTCTCACCTCCCTCATGCCTCTATGAGCGTGCTTCCCCACCTGTCCACCGACTCCTGCCTTAGAGCCCTCGTGTTCCCCTATCCTGGGTCATCAAGTCTTCACAGGACCAAGGGGCTCCCCTCCCAGTGATGCCAGATAAGGCAATCCTTCTGCTAAATATTCAGCTGGAGCTATGGGTACCCCCTGTGTACTCTTTGGTTGGTAGTTTAGTCCTTCATAGCTGGGGTGGGGGGGGGGTCCTTGTTGGTTGATATCGTTGTTCTTCCTATGAGGTTGCAGACTCCTTCAGCTCCTATAGTCCTGCCCTAACTTCTCCATTGGGGTCTCTGGTCTCAGTCCAATGTTTGGCTGTGTATATACAAATCTGTATTGATCTGGCTCTGGCAGAGTCTCACAGGGGACAGCTATTGGTTGGAGATATCCTATTAAGAAAATTGGACTTGCTCCAAGGAACTTGATGTCCCTAATCAGTAGGAAGTAGTCTAAAGAGATCTACACTCCTGTTCCACTTTACACTTCTTTTCTTGCCTACCTAGTGTTGTGGGCTTAGAAGGGATTCGGGTAGAGAAAATGGTAGATATAAAGTGGCCAAAAAGTATGGTTACAAATTATACAAACTACTCCTGATTTTTTGTTTGTTTATTCATTGTTTTTGTATGTGTATGTGTGTGTGTGTGTGTGTGTGTATGTATTTGCATGTGAAGCTGATCTGATCAATATCTGTTAAGAATTATGTTGGAATTTTGATGGGGGATTTTATTGAATTTGTGGATTGCTTTTGGTAGAATGACCATTTTATTATGTTAATTTTACTGATCCATGAGCTTGGTCTTTTGATCTTCAGATAACTTCTTCAATTTCTTTTCTCAGTGACTTGAATTTTTTATTATACAATTATACAATTCTCTCATTTTCCTGGTTAGAGTCACCCCAAGGTATTTCATATTACTTGATGCTATTTTGAAAGGTGCTGTTTCCCTGGTTCTTTCTCTGTCTATTTGTCATTTGTATGTAGAAAGGCTACTGGGATTTTTTAAAGCTAATTTTGTATCCAGCTACTTTGCTGAGAGTGTTCATCAGCTCTAGGACCTGGTAGAATTTTTGTGTCACTACTTGAACTATCATATCATCTGCAAATAAAGATATATATATATATATATATATATATATATATATATATTCCCAATATGTGTCTCCTTGATATCCTTGAGTTGTTTTATTGTTTATAAGATTTCAAGTACTAGTTATGTAGAGAGTAGACAACCATGTTTTGTGCATTTAGTGGAATTGTTTTGACTTCCTTTCCATTTAAGTTGATGTTGGCTAAGGTCTTGCTGTAAACTGCCTATATTATAGAAGATCCCTTGTAGTCCTAATCCCTAATCTCTCCTGGACTTTTAACATGAAGGGGTGTTGGATTACATTAAATGCTGAAAAGGGAATTCTTTAAAACAACAAAAAAATCAGGCAAGTGAGAGGAGAATCAAAAGTATCTTTAACAAGCCATGGGAAGGTTTTAGGGGCAAAAATCATGTTGAGTTCTGACAGGAATACCTTCTTATACCCAAGGACTGAGTAAAATAGTGAAGAAAAATAAATAAGAACACTAAAATACCAATATACGAGTATAGTTTGCTCATGGACACATGAACTACAAATGAACCTGCTAATTAATAGGGCCTTGGAATGAGGGCAACTAGCTGACGTGGCAAGAGCCAGTTTTACCTAGTTGACCCAGCGAGTTCCATAGTAGGCAAGACTTGGATGCCAGAAAGCAGAGAACACAAGCTCTCTGCAGGCAGTCTCACACTCCAGGAAGAGCCTGGTTTTCCTTTCATGTTTATGATATCTCCACTTTCTCATAGATAGACTCCAGACAAAGGGCAGTTGAAGTCCCAGAGTTTTATCATAGGTGTCATCTTCTGAGGAAGCTGCCAAGAGCTTGAGAATTTTCATCAAACCTACAGGATTCACATTAGATAAAACTATATATTTTCAGGAAATAGACACACACACACACACACACACACACACACACACACCAGGATATAGCTAGTAAACACTAAACATATTTCTGTACAGTGGAATTAGGTGCCAAAAAGTTTATATTAAATATAAGAGAAGGAATATGATTGAAGAAATGGCAGCAGCTTAATATGAACAGCTTGTCACCCCCAAAGAAGAGAAAAATGCACAATGACGATAATAATGTTATTAGTAATATATTTTCTCCCTCAATCCCCAAAGAACATTTTCAGGTCTGAAACTAAGAGAAGCCAAAATTATATAACACAAGATTGAGGATCCTGGAGAGATGGAGTAATTGAAATAGACGGTGCTAGAAGAAATTGGGAGGGAAGAAGGTCATAGATACTTTCACATCAGGTTCTTGTTCTCTCTAAAGTAGATTTGAGATTTCACACAACAAAACCTTTTGCCGGCTCGATAGCTTTTGGCAAATCCCAGCTTGCTTTTTTGCTATGAAATGCATATTCTACAAGGAAGATGGCTTTTAGACATAATAATGCATTGACCTTTTGCTATTTTGCACTTTCCTATGAATATATTTTCCTGAAGAAAGCTCTTAACTTCTTTAATGTAGTTTGTGAGTGATGTACTTGTATGTTACATAGGGCTTCTTCACTTTGCAATATTATATTATTAAGGTGAATGATGTGTGTTTATGTGGGTGTGTGTGGGTGTGTGTGTGTGTGTTTGTGGGTGTGTGTGTACAACATGCATGGACATCTGAACAGAAAGGGTCTTCTGCAATTGATCCTGTTCTGCTGTGACCTTTTGCATTTGCTGGACTTCCTTTTTTGCTCCCAGTCTAACCAGTAAGCTGTTATAGCAGTGCTGATGTGTCATAAATCTGCTTTGCACAGAGCTGAGTTTGTCTAGCATCACTGGCTTTGTTTACTCACTGTTGTTTGGGCTCTTTTAAGCAAGGTATCAACTAGCTAAGACATAGTTGCTTCTTGCTTAAAATTTAAAAATGAAAAAAAAAATTCTTGCCTTTATCCTTCCTTCCTTAGGTCAGATGTTTCTTTTGATAGCTGCAGCTTCTACAAGATGATTTTGGAATCTCTCTGTAAGTGCACAAGTGAGCTGAAAAGGAATACCAAGGATGGAAGGGCAGAGTTTTGTAGTCAGAAACACACTTCTGAATAGATTGAAAGTCCTTTAAATAACTAGACCCAAGGGTTTCTTCCATTTGCTGTGGGAAACACATACAGGTAAGCCTGTTTCCATTGTATCTCAATTCTATTATTTCTTACAAAAGCCATGTCTATTAGGTTTTTTTTTTTTTTTTTTTTTTTTTTTTTTTTTTTTTTTTTTTTTTTTTTTTTTTAAATAAGCTCTGGTATTTTACAAAGAAATATATCCTCTGGCTCGGGTCATAAAAGACTTTTGTTGGTGTGTAGTGAAAGATACATTTACCAAGGTGTTTTATTACTCCATGGTTGGAATTAATATCTCCCTGCTTTATACTTCTTTAGCACGTTGTAAGTGCCTCTATTATAGCACTTATTGCCATCTGCCTACATTCAGGGTTGTTAATGTATGTTTTTAGATTATGAGCCCCTGAAGGGCAAGGACCATACCTTCCTCATTTTATATCTTTCCCAAGGCTCGACGCAGTGACTTGCATTTTGCATGTGCTAAATAAATGTTTATTAAATTGACTGAGTAGGTGGCATATACTTAGAGATAGACTGCTATTCTTTGAAAAGCACGTTTTATTTTTAATCTTGGCTGATAGTTAAGTTTGGAAAATTCAAACAAGCTGAAATATTATGAGATAATTTTGTAGCGTGAATGCTCCCTTAGAGAGATTTCTTTGCTGTTGCAATTTAATTCATATTAACATATTATTTATGTGTGCTGTTGCATTAAGACTTAGAGTTTGAGGACAAGTAGCACTGAAATCAAAATCTTTTCACCCCATTTCTTCATACAATCTCCACATGATTTGCCTAAATTTTATGATCCACAGTTCCATTTATTGTAAACTGGGAACTGTAGACTCTTTTCAGAGAGTTCCAGTAAGGCTCGGGGGGCAGGGGGAGGGTATACAGAGAATACATATTCTGTATACAGAGATGTTAGCATATTCTGGGAGCTAAATAAGCAATTTCATCTATTTCCTTTTCTCCTCCTTTTCTTCCTTCCAGCTAACATGTGTTGGTGAGTTTTAGACTTGTGCCTATTGAATGCTAATGGCAATACTGGCCCGGATTAGTGGGACAGAGAAATGAGCCCAACGCTTTCTTAGCAGATTAACTTGGAACACTAAATCAAAAATTATAATGACCTGTTGTATCATGATGGTAGATATATTTTGGATAATAAACCATGGAAAGGATGAAAATTTACTTTGTCCTAGAGTATCATATGGAATGACATGACACATATGTGTGATCTCAGTTTAGCAGAGAGAAGTGGGAGGGACATTTTCCATAGAAGAAATAATGTGAATCAAATTAAAAACATCACAAAACAGCATGATTTGCACAATGCATTACTAGATTGTAAAGATGAAGAAGGTAACAGGAGAAGAGTCTGAGTCCCATGAAGGTATTTCTGTTGTGTTTTAAGAAGAGAAAAAACTCATGTATTGAGAGTAAAGGTGAGACAACAATTCATATTTTTCCTTCCAGGATTTATTAGTTCCTTCCTCTCCCCAGCAGGGACCACTGAGGTAATTCCAGAAAAATCTTGGGGTTTCAGTAACCCAATCTGAATATCACTGCTACAAATGATAAGCTGTAGGCTGGGAGGGGGTGAGGTTCAAACAGGGTAGAGAATGAGACAGGATTAGACACAGCAGTGTTTTTGGCTGGGAGTTTGAGTCCCCAACTCTGAAAATGTCTGTCCTTTATAGCAGGAATCCCACGGAAGCTGCTGTGGTTGTTTTTTGAGTTCAATATCTTTGAAAATGAAGCTGGATTCTGTTATATAGATATAAATTCCAGACAGTCTGTCTGGACTTATGGTTAATGCTTACTGCATTATTTTCTGCAAAGCAAGCAGCCTGGTTGGTTGCAAGACGTATAATCTGTATTAGTACAGAAAAATTTTTCATAAAATTAATCAGCAGAGTCTTAATTTCTTCCCACATAACTGATAAAAGGAGACTTAATTTGTTAGCTTTTCATTATTATAACAAAAACACTGGAGATAGACTAAGCTACTTAAAAAGAAAAGAAAGATGTATTTGCTCACACTTTGGAAAGGTGTAGTTCAGGTTCAGTGAGGGAAAATCCTTGATAACAATATCAGCAAAGCATGTGGTGCTATAGTGGCTTAGCAAACCACTCTCTGCTTGGATTTAAGGCCTACTCCATAAGATGGAACTAATGCCTGAAACTTCTCAGGTGGCCAAGAACATGAGAATGAATAGAACATGGGTCTGTGGAAAAACCAAATACTATGGTTCTGTTAAAGAAAACCAGCAATAAAATGACTCCTAATGCATTCTGCTATTTCCATAGATAGTAGTCTCTCTTAACCATAATCAGAAAGGCTTCTACCTGTGTTAGGTGGGAACTAGGTCAGAGACTCATAGTTGGACAGAGAGCGAGAGATACTGGAGCACTCAGTCTGAATGGGACATCTTCATCTGACCTCCATCTCAGGGTTCAAGAAGAGAAGGCAGGAAGATTATAAGATCCTGAGCTGATAGATGACTATAAGGAAATAGTGTCTTCCATACACAAGACTGATGTATATAGGAATCCCCAGAGACTAGCAGCACAGGTTTATACCAGATTGAGAGAGGCAAGTAAACATGAACTGTCACCACAAACCAGGAAGTTATCTGCAACTGGTAAGTACATGCCTAAAAAGGAAAGAACAGAGTTCTCCAACAGAGCCTGAATTACCACAATTCAATATAGGCTGCACTCCCAGTGTTAGATGGCCAACACAAAATGGATCCCATGGTATTCTTGTAGACATTTTGTCTCATATTTCTTTGGGCATACTTGTTTTAAAATCTCACTGGTGTTTTGCTTGAATATTTTGATTTCTGATTTTGTGGGAGTTTTTTGGATGGGAGTTTCTTGTTTGTTCACATTTTATTTATTTTCTTTGAAAAGAGAGCATGGAATGATGTAGAGTTGTGCAGGTAGGGGAAGCAGAGAACCTAAGAGAAGTTGTGTGAGGGGAAAATGTAAAAATCTGAATACTTTGTAGAAAAATAATTTTTTAATAAAATGTATTAATAAAATCTAAATTTCTGAAAAAAGAGAAGTTGTCATTAATAGGAGTCTTATCCATACAGAATATGTAAAGTAAAAGTGGTACTGAAGACCCCCAAACTCGGGAGACCCTTACTCAAATCTCGGGAAATCACGGCCACCCAAAAAACACAAGAAACCGTACCTGAATGCAATCAGCAGAGGTTTATTAGGGAGAGTTGGCTAGCCAATGGTCAAACTGCTTGTCCACGCAGGAACAGAATTTGACAAAAGGCCAGCAAGCTGAGGGGCTTTTTATAGCATGGGGTGGGGAAAGGGAGGAATTTCCACGTGGTTACACATGATTGGTTGTTTTACAAATTTTGAACATCAGCAGGCTGTAACACAGGGAAGACCTCAAAGGGGTGGGGTGTAACCAAGAACAGTGGAAAGTTAGCTAGTTCTTGGAACCACCCAGATGACTTCCATCTTTCTTCGTGGTCAGCAATGTGTCTTCCTGCTTTGGGCCTTCCCCACCCACAGGTGGGTTTTCTTCCCTGAGGCTTGAGGAATGTTACTCTTCCCGGAATGTATCCCAGGGCAGTGAAGGCCTGAAATCTTACATTCAGTTCCGCTTTCTGGAACCTGAATTCTTTTGCTCAGGTCTAGGGGGTAAAGAAAAAGCCTATATATATTTTATAAAATGGTCTTGCCGGGCGGTGGTGGCGCACGCCTTTAATCCCAGCACTTGGGAGGCAGAGACAGGTGGATTTCTGAGTTCGAGGCCAGCCTGGTCTACAGAGTGAGTTCCAGGACAGCCAGGGCTACACAGAGAAACCCTGTCTCGAAAAACCAAAAAAATTAAATTAAAATAAAATAAAATAAAATAAAATGGTCTTTATAATTTTTCACTCTACAGTACTTTGGGGAAAGCCAATGTCCTATCTGCTTTTAGTCTCTTTCTTATTGTGGTATGAAAGCATGAACAGAATGGCAAAGGCTTTATTGTATTTAGTATGGTGATTATGGCTACATTAGCATCATGATTTCAAGCCATTAAGACTGAGGATTATGCATTACAATTAAAGTTACATTCATTTGAAAATTATAAACATGGAAACAAACAGGAATCCAAATGCTCCACACTTATGTCTCACAAAATATGAATTATTTACCTTTTTATAGCTTCATATCAAACTCTCTTGTCTGTGTTGACAATATTCTGCCCACAGACAGTTGTACAACCTCTAAAGTCTCAAGTTCGAAGAAAAGTTAATCCTGCCCATGTGTCTTTAAGCACAGGAGCAGGCCAGGCTCTAGGAAGGGAGTTGTGATTGCACTGAGTGTGGACTCAGGGTGATCTATACCTGTGACTCATTGATTTAAAAACTTGTCATCTACATTTTTAGGTATAGTTCCAAATGTAAAACCTATCATAAGACCAAAGCTTTAGATGAGCCATTCCAATCCCATTTCAGCAAATCATTTGCTATTTATTTATTTAATAAAACTTAGATTTGATTTTTTTTTTTTTATCCTTGAAATAGGCGAACTCTTGTCTTGGGTTGTGACTTGCTTAGAATACAGTTAAATTGGTATTTGCCTGGCTTGAATATGACTTGGTATTACAGAACCTGATTTTGGCTCCTGTAATTCTATTGGAAACTAATCCAGAAACCTAGAGATGAAGAAAATCACAGAAAATTTCCCTCTTTTATTGAAATTAGATTCTTTTCTCATACAATATATCCTGATTACAGTTTCTTCTCCCTCTACTTCTCTCCATTCCCCTCCATCTCCCCTCCCATCTGGATCCACTCCCTGTCTGTCTCTCATTAGAAGAAAAACAGGCTTTGAAGATATAACAACAAAATATAACAAAATAAAATATATTAAGATAAAACAAAACCTATCACATGTAGACAAGCCGAACAACAGAAAAAAAAAAAAAAAAAAAAAAAAAAACTCAAGGGAAGGCACAAGTATCAGAGACCCACTTGCTCACACACTCAGGAGCCCCCAACAAATTCTAAACTGCAAATAATAACATATATGTCGAGGACCTGGTGTAGACAGTGCTTCTTCAATCTCTGTGAGTTCATATGTGAGTTGAATATGTTGATTTAGAAGGCCTTATTTTCCTGTGTCCTTCATCCCTTCTGGTTCTTATGCATAGTTTTCATCTCCTCTTTCATGGGGTTCCCTGAGTTCTAGAGGGAGGAATTTGATGAAGACTCCCCATTTAGAGCTGTGTTCCAAGGTCTCTTTCTGTCTCTGTAGAATGTCTGGATGTGAGTTTCTATATTTTTACCCATATGCTGTTGGAGGAGGATTTTCTGATGGTGACCGAATAAAACCCCGATCTATGAGTATTGCAGAATATCATCAGGAGTCATCTTATCACTACATTTTTACTTTAAAGACTACTAGTACTTGTTTTTACCCGAGGTCTCTGGCTTATCTAGTCTATGCTTCTTGGTCATCCAAGCAATGTCAAGTACGAATTTCATGGAGTGCTCATTGCAATGTTGGCTAGTGGCTTCCTAAAGAAACTTCTATTAGCTTAGCTCTTTCTCAGTGACCTACATAGGATTTCTCTCTCTCTCTCTCTCTCTCTCTCTCTCTCTCTCTCTCTCTCTCTCTCTCTCTCTCTCTGTGTGTGTGTGTTTGCTCAGCTTCTGAGAATCAAAATTTAAGTTGTCATTCTTGAACAGCATACACTTTACCCCTGAGCCATCTCCCCAACCTCTAAACAGGAATTTTCAATCTTATTCAGTCCGTTATATAAACAAACTTGCCCTATAGAAATGAGCTCTCCTTTACCTGAATCTCAAATAGGATGTTTATGTTTGGCCAGATGTTAGTTAATTGAAACTAATTACATTTCCCAAGTAATCCTAGCATCTGGAACCAGCCATGCTGAAAAGCAAAGCTGAACTGAAGCATGGTGTTGTCTCTGCCTCTCCTCAGCTGCCTGTGCAAAAGAAAGATTAAAGCACATTTATGTCAAAAAATCCAATTCTGTTCACTCATTTTATTTTATTCATTGCTTGGTATATAGATAGAAGCATCTTGCATGGCCATTGGTTTTGTTAAGTAGGGTGGCCATATTAAGGCTCAAGGAAAATGGTCTGAAAGCATATAAAGAAAAAGCGCAGAGCCCGTGCTACTTCTTCTTGCTCTAACAAATATTTTTGTTGTTCTTCTTGTGTGTTGTTGGAACCTAGGATGCATTTAAAAAAAAAAAAAAACAGGCTATAATTTTAAACTATAACTACCATGGTTGGTATTCTGGGAAACAAATAGAAATTTTTTTTCATTTATGGATTTTTATTTTAATTAAAACCCAATTCTATCACTTCTCCTTTTCCTTTGCTCTCTCTGACCTGTCCTATGTCCCCTTATTCTAGCTTCTCTTCTGTGGCTCCATCTGTTATCAGATTGATGGGCTCTCTTTTCTTGATATTATTGTTTAATAGGTGTGCATAAATGCACAAATATATAAATACATTCTACTGAGCCTGTTTGATGTTGCTTGTGTGTATATGATTTTAGGGTTGACGACTTTGAAGACATGTGGCACACTTCAGTTTTGTCTAAGCACACAGATTAGAGCATTCACTCAGCTGATGACACTTAAAGAAAACTACTGGGTACCTGTGGACATGAGTCTCAGAGGGTACTGGGCACAGTTTTCTGGGCCTTATTTGTTTCTCCCAACCTTACTTTTAAACTACTACAGAAGAATGTGATGCCCTTTAAAAATTTTACCAACATGTAATATTCAAAGATCAAATATTAATTCTATTTTTGTGTACGGAAGCATGGTTTTGTAGGGAGTATGTATCATAAACAGATATGATTGTTCATGTACACACAGGTGTGTGCACCTACACATATAGGTAAAGCAATTTTCACTTTGCTAAGGAGAAACTTGACACAGTTCTTGGTAATGGGGCATGAGAAACATCTGCACTTGGACATGTAGAAGATCAGGTTGGATTTGTGAGTTCTTTTACAAAGACAAACAATTTGATTAATGTATATCTAACCCAATCTAGTTATTTTTGGGTTACTAGAAACTACAGAGAATTTATGTTTTCTTAAATATGGCATATGAGAGCTGCTTCTATTTTAAAATTGATCTTAAAATGCTCTGTGGAACTTCCCTGAGCCAAGTTGGGAGGTTTTGATTGGTAAATATTGAGTCTTTCCCATTGGCTCCTTTGCTCTAAGTTTTTATGTGGTGGCAAACTTTAAAATCATGTTTCTATTCAATGAATCATTCACTTAAAACAGAGCAAAACAAACACAAAGAAAAGCAAAACCAAACTAGAGTTCATGGGGATTGTGAAACCTACTTTTATTTCAAATTCATGCATTCATTTGCCAAATGTGAATTAAACACCCTTATGTTGGAAATGCTTTGCTAAGCAGCCCTGTCTACTTAAATTGCCTGTCTATGGATCAAGGAAGTCCCATGTTAGCCCCGATCTATGAGTGCCTTTGCCAAATGTTCTGATTGTGTTCTCAGCTTTGTCCAAATCAACATTCACTTTTTCACAGTAAGTATTTCCATAAAACCCCCTTTTTAGATTGATGTCAAAGTTATATGTACATACATACATACATATATACATATATGTAAGTCATCTGTTTACTTAGTTCTTAAAAACTTATAGTATATAATTAATACCATATAAAATAAAAGTGAAGAAATTTATGATATATGTTAATATTTCTTAAAGCTCCAATAAAGATATTGGTGGCCAAGCTAAGAGAGTGTAGCTGGACAATTCATCATGTATGCTTACACCTATGACAGTTAAGCCTTTCTTGACAAGCCATAAATAACTGAATTTTTTTTTATATCCTAACTGTCTTATCTATATCAGGAGGCTTAAACTGATGTCCATGTTAATTACTAACAGACTTAGTCAAAAATTCATATGAACAAGACTTAACTGAGACAATAGCCCAACCCTTCTTTCTACAAATTCAAATTTTGCCCCTGCTTCTTGGTCATATTAGTTTGTATTCTTTATTTGAGAAACTCATTTTACCTGTAGGAAATAACTAAGCAATATCTTTGCATTGTCTGATAGCATCTAATTGTTTAAGAACCATCATAAATCAATAATGAAATATATGCTTGCACATACTTGTGAGGAACAGCTGTGAAGACTTTGTGATGGTTGACATATATATTTATGTTTTAATTACTATGCTTAAGATACATACAACACACATGTGGGCATACACACACACATACACACACACACACACACACACACACACACACAAAGACACACCACCATCACCTTGAACAGACTGTATTCTGTCAGCCTACCTCCCTTTTTACCTGATGTTGAATACTATTCTTAAATAGACTGATCTTATAAAATTTGCTGTTCTTGCAAGATAATAGATCGTATGACTATGTGTTATTTCTGTTTTTATAATCAAACCTGACTATTCTGCTTAAAAGGATAATGAGGCTAACTACAAGACATATACATTAAAATACATATAGGCAAAATACATGTCATTTTGCAGTTTTTGCCTTTATAAGCCCTGGGCTGACACAGTGAGGTGATGTGTCTTGGAAGCTCTTTATGGTCCAGTCCTGGTGTAGGAAGGTACCAGTACCTAAATAAGAAGAATCATCTTATTGCAATTTGTTCATGGTCATGGTGAATCTCTGAGTGACCTCAGACCCATAATAACTTTAGAAATTTTTTTTTCTTAAATTTTATAAATTGTAGTAAATGTTCTTGAAGTAAACATTGTGTGTGAGTATAAACCCTATAAATGTCACAAGTGCACACTCAGAATAAATCAGATACAGACTATTTGTAACAGAAATGGCACACTTTTCTTTGACTGCGGGGCCATGGTATTTTGAGGTGATGAGCCCTGGGGAATTTGTAAACAAATTTTCATCTTTTACACAGTATCATATTCAGTGTATATTAAAACAAGTTCTTTATGTTTATGTGACAGGGCTCAAATAGTAAGCGGCGTTATCACCCATTTAGTGTCATATCCAGCAGAGCTTTATAAACCATTGCAGAGCACGGAGTAGATTTTTAGTAGCCCCGACTGTTGTATACATTGGAGATCATCTAAAAGGCTTTCCCAATAAAGCCAAGAGTGTTCCACCATTATTGTAACAATAACAACAAAAAATTCCCGCAAATTTCCAAGCCAGTCACCAAAAGGGATACAGTTCTCACTGAGAATTGTTGCTTTCTGCATTGAGATCTCCCCCTGCTCCTGGCAGCACGTAGATCAATAGCACAAGTAGAAGAATGCTTCTTGGTCCTTGGCTACTGTGGGCTTGCCAATGGAGTTTTCACAAAGCTTGCCTCCAGTTGTTCTTCCTGCCAACTCCTTATGACTCTCCCCTAGCCATTTCTCCACCCTCTCTGGAGAATATTGGATCACTTCCCTGGTGAGCTGTCCAGCAGCCTCACTCTAGAAATGTTGCTCTGTAGAGAGCAACTTTTCTGAGAATTCTGTCTATATTATTTTTGATTGCCTAAGGAAACCAATCCACAGAACATCATATAATGTCACATTTCTGACTCCCCAGGGCTTCCTTGGCTGAGTCCTGAGGCAGGGAGAGAGTACATTAATATTCCTTTAGCTCCAGGTGAGTTTCATTTTTTTCTTTATTGGTAGAAGAGGCCCCTTGTGCTATTCTGAAAGCCCTGAAATTTGGGTCTGTGGAACAGAGCATTAATCTGTGTTTTCTTTTAAAAAGCTTTCTCCAGCAAAGGCAAACTTGAGTTTTACAGACACTGAATTTTGAATCATTCCATGGAGCCCTTTAGGTCATGTAGCATAATGTATCAAAATAAGGTTAAACTTTCATTTTCAATGAATGCAACAATCACAACAAAGCATATATTTTTAAAACATGCCAAATAGTTAAAAACAAAACAAAAAAAACCCAGAATGAATGAAAAAGGAGCATAAAATCTTTATTGACAAAATGCAGGAGACAACTCTGAGATGTGTTTTTACATATTTCTTGGCTACTTTGATCTTTAGCAATCATCACACTCTACAGAGAAGATGTGTGATTAAGCCTCATTTTCTAGGGTTGACAGAAAGGTAACACTTGATATTTACAATGGAGCAAACGTATGTTTTTTCTTTACAACTCAGTATTGGTGTTTAAGTTGCATTTAGTGTGTACAATAACCAAATAATCTTAAAAATCATTAACTACCCAGATTACCCTAGACAAACACATTTCACTAGACCTGAACTAACTTATCCCTGATTTGATCCACATTTATGGAGATGCCATGAAATAGTAAGTAAAATAGGTAAATATAGCAGTTTTATTGATTGTATAGCAAAGATGATTAAGTCAGGGCAGTAGCAAGATTCCTCTAAGGGTCTTAAAGTTGACCCAAGCAAGGGTGAGGCCCTAAGACTTTAGTTTCTTTAATTTCAGATTGGATGCACCTCCCTTAAAGGACATGGGTACATGTGAAGCCCAGTCCTGGTAGCAGGTAAGGTATCCCAGAGCTTTCCAGACTATGCAACATAACTCTCTTTACAACCCTAGGCAACATGTAAATACTAATATTTTCCTGACTGAGCAGCTGACCTAGAGAGTCACAAACAGACTTTTTCTGATAGGTGTGCCAACTGTATCAACCATGATTGGTGAGAAGGTAAAGAACCCCCCCCCCATACTGCCCTGTACCCCCTGACTTCAGAGGCATGCAGAGCACTGTGTGGCAAAGGTTCAGAAAACATCTGCCTGGTCTGGGGTTGGGCATGCATCCCTGCAGAATTAACAATTATCCTTTTGCTTAGATAATGGCATAGTCCACCTATGCCATTATGTATTTTTCTACCCTGCTCAGAATTTTCTGTTTTTTTTTTTTAAATAGATGTATATTTGTTTCACTGGAGGGCTTGTTTCTATGACAGTAACTCTTGTTATATTGTTTTGTGGTTAAAGCTATGAGGCAGCAACACAGGGTGGCAAGTCTGATAGATATCCTTAGTGTTTATGTTTGTCTTTAACTTTGCAAACATATGACTCTATGGGGTTCATTTGAACTTAATACATGAGATAGAAAACAAATTTCTAAGGACAAGTAAGAAAATAAGGAGATCTTTAATAGTGATATGTATCCGAGGCAAGTCAGACACTGAACAGCAGCTTCTCTCTCTGAATAAAACCAAAAGGTATAGCACACAGAGGTTCTAATATGACTCTAATTATTCTTCTGTTCTGCCTTGACACTTTCCTGCTCCAGAACTTGGAGAGAGAGCATTTCAGTGTGTCACAAAGGATAATGAAGCAAGAATTCCAATCACTGGACACTTTACAGTGTTCTTTCCAAAAACACCTTTTGAATAAGGAATACATTCTTGGAAAATGAAGTATCTAGTATGGTTACAAGAAGTGACTGTAGGCAAAGAATCTCGTAAATACTAATATTTAAGTCAAGGGCTATGTTGTATCCAAGTGATGTAGATAGGGCACTGACAAATGAAGGAATATTACTTAGTAGTCATTGTCTGCCACGCACTGTTCTGGGTGAATGTAACATATGATTGAACACAACAAGTAAATGTCCTGATCTTTGTGGCGTTCATAGTCTAATGGTTGAGGATACAGAGAAAGCCAATGCTATCACTGACTCACACAGAATTTTAGAAATTTTAACAAAAGTAATTCAAAAGAAGAATGAAATGAAGAAGATATTAATTAGTTGTCTTAGTGATGATCCACTTCTGTTCAATTAGCCATTCACTTTAAAACAAGCTTGGAGTTAGAATGTATTCTTGGAAGGATGTTCTACAAAAGCATCCTTGGAGTAAGGTTGTCATGGAAACACTGCAATTTATTCAACCTTAGGTTGCAAGACTGGAGAAGACTTGGTGAGTACATGGAGTTAAAACTCCCCTTTTCGGACCTAAGTTCAACCTTACTTCCCTGATTGAGCTAATTCTTCCAGACCAAAGCAAGTTCATTGACTTGTTAATTTGCTAGTAATTTATTCATTTGGTCGATTGATTGGTCCCAGTGCCAGGAATGCAGGGAAGTCCTCTAGGATGGCAGCACAGTGGTGATAGGCCCCAATGACACGAGGAAGTCCAGGGTTCCAAAAGGCTTTATTGACATGGCAGATGGTAGATGGTCTGGATGTGCACACACACACACACCCCTTAGGTCAGCGGGGGGGGGGGGGGGCTGACTTAAATGGGGGGTAAGGAATATGTAATTGGCTATGCCCTCTAGCCTTTAGGTAACTCATTAATATGGAAGTCTCTTGACCTATAGTTATGCCCTCTACCTGTATAGGTGACACCTCTTTGGGAGAAGCTGCATAGCCTACGTGACTGAACGGTGCACATCAAATTGAGGTATTAGACCATGTGTCAGGACCCTGGGTTCTGAGGGCATGGCCAAACACCTGCCGTTGCCCCAATGGGGTCAGGGTTCGAGGCCTGTGCCACACCAAAACCAAGACACCCTACACAGGTCCACAGTTAATCAGTCAAAGGCTGACAAGCAAACTGGGCTTGATGGCCAATGCTTATAATGCAAGTACTTGGGAAATAGAGCCAGGAAGATTAGGAGTTCATGTCTAGCCTTGACTGCATAGTGAGTTCAAGGCAAGCCTGGGTTCCAAGAAACCCTATCTGGATAACTAAACAAAAATAAATATTAGCAACAGAAAATCCAGGTAGACAAATAAAAACCACATACTAAAAATTTAAAAAAAAATCACTATGTAACAATATTCTAGATGTTAGTACAACAAGGTTTTTAAAAAACTGACTAAACCTCCTTTAGGTTTTAGGGAACTTATAGTTAACAATTGTGATAGGAAGATCATTACTGAAGCATTCTGCATTAACTTGGGTGTGAATAAAA
Source organism: Arvicanthis niloticus (assembly GCF_011762505.2). Taxonomy (NCBI): domain Eukaryota; kingdom Metazoa; phylum Chordata; class Mammalia; order Rodentia; family Muridae; genus Arvicanthis; species Arvicanthis niloticus. The sequence continues at coordinate 115,883,797 of NC_047660.1, read as the reverse complement.
TATGCATCACCTTAGATGCTATTAGCCAGATAAAGCTTCTCAATGTAAATGATTCCCTCCTGACTGATGTGTTTAGCTTGAATCATTACTTTTTAGGGAGTAGAGTCAGACATGGAGGACATATTCAGGTATTAGAAGGTAGAGACCATTTTAGCTACTACAAGAGGAATGCTTAAGAGATTCTCCAGAGGTCAGCATAAGGTACTCATTTTTGGAAAAGATCCCTAAGGATGTAAGGAAATAGAAGACATGGAACGAGTGGATAAACATGGATAACGGCTTAGTGAAATTCTCATAAAACTTGTGTGCGCCAATGAGAAAGTTTAGTGTTTAGAGTTAGCTATCATTTAAATGGAGGCCAAGGCGAGCTATTTCCTAGTACTAGAGAAGTGTATTGCTATGGACTCTTGCAGCACAATTCTGCATACAGGTAAATTATGTTTCAGTGCACCCAGAATGAGTATCAGGAGCGTCAGAGCTCTTCTCTGAACTAAACTTGATAGCTGAGCCTTTCCCTTTTATCCTGTGAGTTTTGATGTTTGCCAGTTTTCTATTTGGAAGAATGGCTGAGTCTTTCCAGCGAGAGGGCCTCATCTGAAGATCAGCATCTTTAAAAATTGTCCCTCCCCATCTCACTGTCCCTTCAATGTCTGGAGTCAGTCAGTGGTAGAACAAGGTAATGGCGAATAGAAACACTTCCAAGAAATGTTTTAAATTAGGTAGTGTGTTTGTTTTACACCTTTATGGTATGTTTATTTACCCAACTAACAATGTATCCTTTACATTTGAATTTGAGTATCTTTCATGATGCTATAGTAGCTTACATGGGTCATGGCTCTTGGGTTAAGTACCAGCTCTGTTGCTTTTGATAGAAGATTCTAGAACAATAGCTATACCTTTTAAAAAATGATGACAAGAACATGATTCCTAGCAATTTTTTATATCCCTTTCGTTTGTTTAATAGTCCATGGAGACAGCTTGGGTAGAAATCACCATTTATTTTCTGCTCTAGTTCTTGAGGTTCTGGAGTTTAGAGCTGCAAAAGGGTCAGTTATCTCAGACCTATGGTGAACAAGACAGCTGAAGACTGACTTCTACAAAAACATGGCTACACCACTGTTATGAGTTGACAGATAAAACCCTTGGGGTATTCTCAGATATAAATATATCTGTGAATCATTTTCTGATCCTTTGTTATTTTTTAGATGAAAATCAAAATTTGAGAATCTCAGATTATGCCAAGATTATAAGTAAGGTAAATTATAGTTCATCAGAGGAGCAGAGAGAAAAAATAGACCCAGAAAACAGCTATTTTATACTACTTATGAAAGATACTGATCATCCCAAAGACCCCCTACTTACACTGTGCACACTACAAGGATTGATAAGCGAGTGAACCTCTGAGAAAATGTATTGGTAACACAGATTTCAGTACGGCCAATAGGGAAGTAATAGAGAAATTTTTTAATGTTCAAAATGCTTCCTTATACAATAGGCTAAGCTCCTGACTCTATGTAGGTACATCATGCTGTAAACCAGTCTCATGGTGCCCCCTGCCCTTAAAAGCCAAGTCTCCTTGAATTGGAGGGACTTTGTTTAGCTATTCCACCATTCAGAATCTTCTCTGTCTTGCTGGTCATGAAATTGCTCAGCTGAACTAAAAGGCACAGTGACAATAATTGGAAACAAAATGTCTTTGTTCCCTTTCCCTGTGAGAAGCTGCCTGCTCCTTACAAACACCATATTGGTGAGGGCAGCTTCTTTATTGAGCCTGCTGACAGAGACATTCTGCATATTTATAACAGCTGAGAAGTACATGCCCCAAAGAGTGAACTTTATTCTTAGACTGCCAGGTAGCTTTCCGCAAATGACAGTGATTCGTCCCTTGCGATTCTTTCTCCTCCTCACTGACTTCATAAAGCAAGACTTGACAGCCTAATTTTATACACTTAATAATACTAAGAAGCAATGTGATTTCAGAATGTCGACTAGACTTGTCCATTTTAAGCTATTTTTAACAAACAGATTTTTCCCACCCTTTTATCTTATGGCTTACCAAGATGTAATTTTAATTTTCATGCTTCTTACTAAATAAACTTTCACACTCAAACTAGAAGTCAGTGAAAGTATCCTTGATTCCATTTGACATTTGATAACATATGAATTTGCGTGTGTTATGGGAAAATTCTCATGTGACTCAGTAAGTACATTAATAAGCAATTTATTGTATATTTATTTAACAACTTTACTTACTTATTTATTTTTAATTTATTTTTAAAACATCACACATGTGGACTGTATTTAAGTCATTTTCTATCCTCTGCTCCCTCCAATCCCTTCTGTGGTCCCAACTCCTCAGATCCATGGCATATCATTGTTTAATTATTATTGTTGCATATATGCATATACATTATACATGCACACATGCACACAAACACAGACACACACACATAGTGGCAATGAATATGGTGCTTCTCATGTGCATATGCTTTTAGGGCTGACTACTTGGTATTAGATAACTAATTAGAGGACTTATCCCTAGGGAAGACAGATTCCCCCTCTCTCAGCAGTCATTAATTACCTCTAAACATTCTTTAGGGTTAGATACCCATATGATTTTTTTCCTAACCATAATGGCATGTCAATTGATAATGCTATTGTTCAGATCTTGTGTGTGTGTGTGTGGGGTGTATGTGGTGGAGGGTATAAGTGAATGATACAGTCTCATAGCAGATGTCTTGATCTTTTGACTCTTAGAATCATCACACCTTTTCTTTTATAATGTGGTCTGAGACTTGTGTATATGAATTATGGTTTGGTTTTATCAATTATTGTTGGGCATCCAAGCTTCAGTTGCTTCAGTTCTTTTCTTTATTTTGATCAGTTGTGGCTTTCGGTAATTGTCCCCTTCTGCTACAAATAAAGCTTCTTTGACGAGGGCTGAGAGCTACACTTATCTGCGGGCAATAGGAACAAATATTTAGGATGTCGTTAAATTTTATACTGGCTTGGGAAAGTAGCAGTAGTGGATCCTCCCTTAGGTTCCATGATGTCACTAGCCATGAGTAATTAACTGGATTGCAGTACATGGCATGATTTATTCCTATTGAATGAGCCTTGACTCCAATTAGACAGCTGTGGTTACAGCCAGGATAGGAGTGCCACTATGGCACCTTTAGTTGCACTGTTACTATGTTGATCATTACTGTGGTTCATAAGCATCAAGCTTATTGGAGTATTGGTTACTTTTCTCAATTTATAGTTTGCATAGGACTGGCACTTATAAATGCTAACCTTCTGGAAGCAGGCTTTCAGGCCAGATCCACTGTGATTCCTCCAAGACCTGTGTCTGCAATATGTGGTATCTTCAGCAATAGGGACTTACATTAGACTTCTGGGAGGCAGCTCAGGGCAATGACAATAGCATGTACCATTTAAGGAGTTCCTTGGATGCCTCTGACCAGAACCACAAAAGGTTTCTTCTCATACCTGGTTCTGAGATTTTGTTTCATAGTCTATGGTTCTTGGGGTAAGCATCATCACCTCAAGTTACATACCTCTATTTAAACCATATATATATATATATATATATATATATATATATATATATATATATATATATATATCTTACACACACACACACACACAATTTTAGGTAAACATAATATGATTCCTTATGGGTTTTCAAACATCCTTTGTGTTATTTATCCCCCCTTCTCCTTCCCTCCCGTATTTCCTTCCTTACACTTCCCCAGTTCAAGTCCAACATCCTTGTCTATTTTCCCATTTCCACCTTCATAGCACCTGTAGTCCACTAGTCCCCTCTCTTAGAGCCTCCTTCTCCCATGGTCTGTTTTTACTTTCTGTTTCCTATGGTCTTTCTAGGTTATAGACTCACTCTTGAAGATTTCTAGTTAGAATCCACAAACAAGAAAGAACACGTAGCATTTGCTTTTCTGCATCTGGGTTACCTCGCTCAGTATACTTTCTAGTTCCACCCATTTACTTGTAAATTATATATCTAATAAAACCACAACTCTAATAGACATAGAGGCCATGGGAATAAATCTGTGAAACTTCCTTTGAGTTTTAACATAACTTACAGTTTTAAGAAGGGACCAGAAAGCTTTTCATTTGTTTATTTTGTTTTTTAACTATACATGTTTTGCTTACATAGCTGTTAATTTAATTTCCATTGGACATATGGGAAAACTGAGGCAAACTGACATTTTATGGCTTGGATCAATCCTCACTGTTAATTCATGACAGAGATAGAATCAGTCGTAGACTCTGCTGCTAGTGCCTAGTGTTGTTATCACAACACATTTTCTGTTCTAGTTTCATAGCCAGGGATTCATTGCATTTATATCCATCTCTGTGACATGATCACACATAATTCAATCACATCCTTCCAATCAGTGCCTTCCTGTAGTATTTTGCTCTCCATAGGTGATGTTTACACTCAGAAGAAGCGAGAAGGGACAGAGGGAGAGTAAATCATTTGATGTACTTTTTATCTCAAGCTAATAAAATGTTTCTCTGTGCTGGAGCTATGCCCAGGAGACACGGGTCATCTTTTCATCATTACTAGCTCTCAGCAATATTTTGCTTTTATGTGTTGTTGGGTTCCCCCAGGCATGCTTTAAGGGATTTGTTTCCATTACAAGACATGATCTTTGCAAACTTTGCCACTCAAAGGCTCAGCTTCCATGAATAGTAAATAACTTCATTTTGTCACTCAGATTGTCTTCAGAATCGTGTTTTACTGTCCACGCATCTCTCTCCAAAAGCAAATATTTCCTTTGATCCATTTAACCAGAGCTGTCAATGTTAATAGGAAAACTTTTATCATTAGCATGAAACTTCTTTTGTTTTCATTTTTTTAAAAAACCAGACTCAGCTCACCTGGAGATGTGAGTTTGCACGGAGTGCTCAGCGGGGGTCACAATTCAGAATTCAGTGGGTAACTTTAGAGTGCTGGAGCACTAATGTCACTTTTTAAGCAGTTATTCTCCAGAGTACCCTAGAAATGGAATCGCCTTCTCTTCCTTGAAATTTTCACCAAAGAAATAAAATATGCTCCGAGAGGGAAGGTTCCTTGCACAACAGGGCATGGCCTTAAGAAGCAGCCTTTCTCCCCTGCATTATGAATGCACCAGGTTCCAGAGTGAGTCTTCTTATCATCCAGCTACAAAGCTCAAGGAGATTTTTACTCCATAGTCTCTGACATACAGAGGGAATTTGTTCCTGATTTTTCTAGTTTCAGCCATACCTCCTAGAAAAATTTGTCCTCTCAGCCCCTTCTGCAAATGACATACATCTTTTTCTCCTGAGACTCCAACTAGAGTCATGGTGGTTAGAGCATATGGTTTAGGATCACACTTTGTATTGTTTAACAACCAGAGAATCTCTCAACAACATTTTTGTCTTTTATTGAAAATAGTCTTTTCATATAATATACTCTGATTAAAGTTTCTCCTCCAATTCCTCCCAGTTCCTCCCTTTTTACCTTTCCCTCTGGGTCCACAACCTTTCTGTCTGCAGTTAGAAAACCAAACAGGCATCTCCAAAAGGGAATATGGCAAGTATAGTTCTTCACATTCACTTCTCTACGATAAAATAGGGACATTACAATATCAACGATTCCGATGACAATATAGACCAAGGTCTCTGATTTTAATGATGTGTTTACAACACAAAAAGTACTATGTTGAGTATTCCATATACATTATATCATATATCAGAGCATGAGGCTTCTAATAGCCATTTGTCACATGAGAAATTTGGGATATTAATAAATTTAATAACATGCCCAAGGTTATAACATTCAATCTGATTGAAAAACCTACTATCACATCTCTATGTATGATAGAGTTTGAAGGATTTGATGTTTACTGTATGGTTTTATAAATGTATCCTCTTGTGGTTCAATCTCTCCAGTCAGAATGGTGTTTAAGCTGCATTCACAGACCTTTCCCCCCTCCTCTTTTATACAACATTACAGCAGCTGATTTTGATAGTGGAGAATAGTATTGTATAAATAATGATGTAAGACCTGAGGCAAATCACTTAACCCCCTGAACTTCAGTTTCCTCATTTGTAGGATGATGAAATAATAATACTTGCCTCATAGGGCTGTTCGATGATCAAATATAATAATGCAAGCAAAGTGCTCTCAATGAATAATGTTGGCTCAATTCCCTTCTTTGCACCCCTTTCCTGTGGTCACTGGTATAAGGAAATGTGCTAAGACCATGGGCAGATTTGATACTATGTGAGTTCTTATTTACTAAATAATTGATTTCTCATCCTTGAGAGAATTTGAAGCATATTGATGATCAAAGGGTGATATCATCACTCTGTGCCTTTCTTCTGTTTCTGCAATTTCTCCTTTCAGTCAGGCCATGCTCCTCACCCAGTTTATTCACACATGCTGAGAGACATTTGCTCATTTACGACTTATTGACTAAGTCTTCTCCTTGCCTAACCCACTTGACCAACCATCTTCTTTCATAGTCCCACTTTCTTGACTCTTGCCTTTCTGGTAGGTGCTCCCTGTGTCCTTTAACCTTCCCATTCTCCTTCCAGTCAATGGTGACATGACTTTTGACAGTCTTGTTGTGCTCTCTCAGGATCTTTTAATAACCCTAACAGAGGGTACTCCCCTCAGTGTTCCCCTCTTTAACTTTTGACCTTTGTTGTATTGTACCTTGCTGATCAGTTCTTCTTAAAACTTTCTGCTGACTTTTTGATAAGATATGCTCCCTATTATTTTACTTCCTAAAATTTAATTTCTTTGAATCTTTGAATCTGCCATACAATGCTTTTGTATCCGTCCTTGGAGTATTGTGGGTCTAGGTATTTCAAATCCAAATAGTCTCTTCTTTCCTGCCCATTATTTTGCATCATTAGTCACCATCTATATGTTAACTACCTTAAGCATACTTGTCTAGACATAAATTGTGTAAGACTCAGACAACACACACACACACACACACACACACACACACAGAGAAACAAACATATGAGAAAGAGAGGGAGAGAGATGCAGAGATGCAGAGAGATGGAGAGAGACAGAGATACACAGAGATATGTGTGTTTCTAATATAGTCACATTCCTTAAGCAAAAAAAAAAAAAACCCTGAGTCCTTTTACTTATAAAGAAGTTGATTTTGATCCATAGCTTGGATGTCTCATTTCAAATCAAATGTCTCCATTTTCACCAGGCAGGAAAGCCTATCATTATGAGATCATGTGGCAGAGAAAACCATTCACACCAGGAAACAAGGAAGAAAGACTGGGATCTTACAATCCTTTTTAATATGTTCCCACCAATGATCTAAGAAACTCTCATAAGGTCCCACTTTCTGAAGACTCTGCCACTCCCGATAGTGCCACCTTGAGGAACAAACCCTTACTACATAGGCCTTTCATGGATATTCATCTACAAGCACTAAACAACTCGGGCACCCCAGCTTGGAAATAACTGCCATTAAAATTAATTTTCTCTTCAAACTCCAAAAGGTCCCTTTTACATTCTTTAATACTTCCATCTACTTATGGTTCTGGGACCTAGACTAGAATATATTATTGAATGCTCATTATCTTCAAACGTGATATGTCTATTCCATTACCAAATATTCTCAAATGGCCTCCCAGAGATTTCATTCTGACTAGCCATTTCAGTCTGTAGTATTTCATTCTGACTGTTATTCTAGTTACTCCTTTCTCCCTTAGACAACTTCAATGGTCTTTAAACTCTTTTCCTGCCTTCAAGTGCACAAGTTCAAATACAGCTTCCTATTCATGTTAGATGGATGCTTGACACCTACATTGTAAACTGTAGATTGTCATATTTTGGTCAAAGCTTTCAAGTACACTCTATTGTCTATGTAAGTAGAGTTTACAAAGGACTATTAAAAGCTGTAAGATTGTGGGTTATGGCTCTGGGTTCCTGTGCCGAACCTGAAGGACAAATTTTGAGCTACTTCTGCCTTTCAGGGTACCTTGTGCTTCTCTGCTTACCCAGAATAGTTCTGCTTCCATCTCTTTATATTTAGGTCCACAAAACATTAGGTTTTCAGTAAAAAGATGTTGCAGAGAGGGATATGAGTACTTTTTCAAAATCCAAAGGCCACCAGGTTTCATGAGTGATAGCAACCTGCCTAAACCCAGATTCTGACTAACTTGGTGGCCTCATCTCTTAAAACTCACTTGCCTTTTAATTTATGCTTCATCACATTCATCTGACCACTTACTTGAATAAAAGAAAGATGAGGCTTTACAAAGCCATTGACCTCAGAAGAATATTCATGTTGGATTAGGCTAATTCTATTCATTCCTTTCTGGGCTCATGAATCTGTTTTATGTTACACAGTTGCTGCATAGAATTGAGAGACTGCTCTCTAATCTTTTCAGTGTGCATGTTCATTTCCAGGATGCTGGCTGTTTTCCCTTGCTATTCAAAGCAATCCCATCCTTTTCATCAGGATAGCAGGTGGTCTTAATAAAACTAAACATCTGTGGGTCTCTCAAAGGGACCCTGTGGGAGTGAGTTGAGAGCCACATTTTGACCTGTTTATGTTTGGGACACTTAAAAAAAAACAAAACATCTTTTTAGATGACTTCAAAAATCAATTTTACAACTCTACCTACTAACTGCAAGCATTTTCTAGTGGGGAAATTCAGTTGAACATGAAGCTGCAGCTAAAAAAGTAGCTTCCATTCGCATGAGTGCCATTCTCAATATAACATGCGTTTTTCAAAAGGCACTCGTTAATATGCATTTTAAGACTTAATTTAGAAGCAGAGTCTGTCATTGATCACTTTTCTGTTTATATTTTAGCAGTCTGCTGAGAGCACATGGGTAAATTTTTTCATAAGTTGCTTTCCCTTCTCCCTTCCTTCTTTATTAGCCTCAACACCTTCCTCTGGGATCTTTATTAAGGAGATCACAAGTAGGGGGTTTTAGATTCCATGAATATTGCAGCAGTTTGACGTTCTTTGGAGAGTGGCTGCTTTAGATTGAAATAGTTTCTATGGGGGCAGAGAGTGTTTCAAAGTCAACAAACCAGAAAGAAAAAAATGTCAGAAAAAATTCTCTTCAATGGACACATGAGCATATTTGTGCATAAACCAAATAAATACGTTTTATTATTATGTAAGTAATCTTTTTTTCATTAAAAGAATGCATTTTGACCAATACTGTAATATCTGGCTTATCCATCTTGTAATGCCCAGGGTAATCTTTGTTATGAAGCCTTTTAAGAAATTGTCTCCATCATCAAATTGTCTTCATTGAGAAAATGTTCCATTGTGTTGAAGTCTGTGTTTTGGAAAAGCTAACTAGTGTTCATTTCTTAAGTTTTCTCAGTTTTGAATGTCACATGTGTATCTTGGAGTTTGTGGTTGGGTGTGTTTTGGAGGTATGGAACAGGAGTTGGGAAAAAGAATTATATAATAAATGGTTGAAAACACTACAGTGGTAAATACACACACACAAACAGACACACACATACACAAACAGACAGACACACAGTTGGGAAGGGAGAGGGAGAAGGAGAAGAAATATTGTGATTGGAATTCTTTAGAGAATGTTAGAGTTTAAAAATGAGTGTAGGGGGCACAGCTAAACCACTCTGAGTTTTAAATAGATGTTCCTCAAGTAACAGAAGACAATTACTTAGACCTTTAGTGTTCAAAGTGATGGATAAATTTATCTTAAATGTGCAGCTTGTAATTGACACTGAAATAGAAGGGATGGCTGATGGAGACTTGCTCTTCAATGTCTACTATGGCATCTTGAGTTTTCAGAGCTATCTTGTTGAGAACAGAAATAAGACAAGGATTCTAGTACTTCAATTTAATTCTTCTTGCTCTGATGAAGAAACATTAAAAATGGAAAAAGAAAATATCTATGTTTTTTTCTCATTTTTCCCACTCCAAAGTCTGACCAAATTTCACAGAATCTTCTTGAAACAAACCTAAAAGGGCGTCATAATTTGCCTTCTAAAGGTTCATATCCTCAAGGCTCCTAATAGCTCAATAAGTGTTGGAGTAGTCACCATCAAAATAAATGGAGAGAAACTCGAAGCAATTCCACTAAAGTCAGGAATGTGAAAAGGTTGTCCACTCTCCTTGTGTGTATTCATTTTAGCTAGAATAATAAGACAATGTAAAGAGATCAAGGGGATACAATGTAGAAAAGAAGAAGTCAAATTATCTTTTTGGCCTATTATAGAATTATATATACAAGTGACTATTATATGATAGTATACATAAACAAACTCCACTAGGAAGTTCTTACAGGAGATAAACACAGCAAAGTGGCTAGATACAAGATTAACACTAAAAAAATCAAAATCAGTAACCATCCTATACACAAATGACAAATGAACTACAAAAAATATCAGAGAAACACCTTTCACAATAGCCTCAAATAATGTAAAATACCTTGAAGTAACTCTAATAAAGCAAGTGAAAGGCCTGTATGGCAAAACTTCAGTTCTTTGAAGAGAGAAATTGAAGAAGAAATTAAAAGATGGAAAGATCTCCCATACTCATGGATTGGAAGAATTAACAGAGTTAAAAAAATGGCCATCCTCTCAAAAGCAATCTACAAATTCAATTCAATCCCTACCAAAATTCCAACACAATTCTTTACACACTTTGAAAGGATAATTCTCAACTTCATATGGAAACACAAACACACATACATACACACGCTAAAACAATCCTGAACAGTAAAAGAACTTGAGGTCTTACCATTCTCAATTTTAAGTTGTAGTATCGATCTATAGTAACAAAAAATCCCATGGTATTGGCTAAAATCAGACACATTGATCAACGGAATTGAATTGAAGATCCAGACATATCCACACACCCATGGAACCCTGATTTTTGATACACTGGGGAAAAGAAAAAGCATCTTCAACAAATGCTGCTGTCAAACTGGATATCTCCACGTATAGTAATGTAAGTAAATCCACGTATAGTAATGTAAGTAAATTTATCACCCTGCACAAGACTCATGTACAAGTAGATCAAAGACCTCAATGTAAAACCAGATACATTGAACCTGATAAAAGAGAAAATGAGGAACAGCTTTGAACACTTTGGCACAGGAGACAATTTTCTGAACAGAATACTGATAGTGCAGGCACTAAGATCAACAATTAATAAATGGGACCTCACAAAACTGGAAATATTCATAAGGCAAAGGAATACTACCATTTGAATAAAACAGCAGCCTACAAAATGGGAAAAGATTTTTTTATTTACCAACTCCACATCTGATAAAGATCTAATATTTAAAATATATAAAGAACTAAATAAACTAGGTATCATAAACTAAAGAATATAATTTAAAATGGGATACAATATAAACAGAGAATTCTCAATAGGAGAATCTCAAATGGCTGAGAAGCATGTAAAGTAATGTTCACTCTTAGCCATAAGGGAAATGCAAATTAAAACAACTTTGTGATTCCATCTTACACCTGTCAGAATGGGTAAGATCAATAACATAAGTGATAGCTCAGGCTGATGAAGATGTGGAGCAAAGGGAATACTTCATTGCTGATAGGAGTGTACAATCACCGCGGGAATCAATATGGTGGTTATCCAGAAAATTGGGAATTGATCTACCTCAAGACCCAGCTCTACCACTCTTAGGTTATACCCAAAGGATGGCCCATCCTATCAGGACACATGCTCAACTATGTTCATTTTAGCATTATTCATAATAGACTTTGTGGGTGAACTTGAAGCAGATGGGGACTGGAGCAGGAAGGGACAAGTGGGGCTGGGGGGATGGAGGGAGAGAGTATAGGTGGTTACAGATAGAACTGGGAGGCACTAGGGGAATTATGTGGAAACATAGTGCAGTGGAAACTTCTGGTAATCTATGAGGGGGAATCTAGTATGGACTCCTATTAATGGAGAATACAGAGTCTGATCTGGCCATCTTTAGTAGCTAGGCAAGGCTTTGAGTGGCAGGACTGGGTTAGAATTGATTGAGTTGCTTGCTGAGGAGACCTCGGAGAAATCCCCCAACAATCAAAGGATGATAATAGGGGAAAGCATAGCTGAGGAGTTTGTATACTGTGAAGAAAGGTAGAACTGGTAGACTCAGCAGTGGTAAGGAACGGGTAGATATGAGGAGGCCATGGTGAGGTTCTTGCCTTAGAGTCCCACAAGGTCCATGCCTGGGTCCATGGTTCTGCTGCAGCTGCGTGTGGCCTGAGTTCCCACCAAAGGCCAGGTGGGTATCTATGGTTTGTCTGTCACTGGAGACTACTTGTGTATCTGAGGGTCTTAATGCCATGAGGTACATGCTGCCTGAGAGGCCTACACTGTCACCTGGGACATACAAATCCATGCTGCTCCTGAGGATCAGGTCTGGGTCCATGGTCCTATGGCAGCCAGGGTCTGTGTTGATATATCAGGACCATGTTACCACCAAAAGCTATGCAGATGTTCCTGGTCTTAACTGCCACCTGAGGAACGGTGCTGACCTGGCCCTGCCTCCTTCACCTGGGCAGCACAGCAGGGCTGACGCTGATGACAGGGTGTGGGTGAACATGCCAAGAGGTCATGAGAGCAGAAAAGCTTCATCTGCCCATTGCCATCTGGGTGAGATAGCTGGCACAGTACAGGAGAGCTTACCCTGGTGATACAGGTGCAGGAGAGCTAGTGGGCTAACCAAATCAGGTACCTCGTAGGCACAGATACAAGGGTTTGAGTTGGCCCACCCCAACATCTACCCCATCTGTGATCTGTTGGAGCATGTAAAAGATCCCAAAGCTGCAGGGTCACCATAACACAGAAAAACAACAAAATAGCTGAGAAAACTCCCCATGAAGATCCAGTATTGATAGTATAGCAGAAACCAGAGACCTTGAGACAGACCAATGACTCATTGCAATGAACATTTGCAAGTTTGCAAGTAAAGATGTATGCATCAAATGATATACTACAGCTTCCACGACACAATCTTTTTTGGTTGGATTTTTTTTCACATCTGATAGAGGGCTAATATCCAAAATATATAAAGAGCTCAAGAAGCTAACCACCAAAAATTCCAAACAACCCAATAGAAAAATGGGGCATAGAACTAAACTGAGAATTCACAACAGAATTGTGAATTCTTGAACGGCCTAGAAGCACCAAATATTCAAAATCCTTAGGGATCAGGGAAATGCGAATCAAAATGACTCTGAGATTCCACATTACACCAATCAGAATGGCTAAGATCAAAACAGAAACACTCCTCCATTGGGATCTGCCCCAAATGAAAGGGCACCCACATAAATAAAAGAAACTTTACTAAAGCTCAAAGCATACATTGCACCTCACACAATAATAGGAGGGACTTCAACATCCCACTCTCAGCAATGAACAGATCATGGAAATAAAAACTAAACCAAGACACAATGAAACTAACAGAAGTTATGAACCAAATGGATTTAACTGTTATTTGTAGAACATTTCATCCCAAAACAAAAGAATATACCTTTTTCTCAGCAACTCATGGTACCTTCTCCAAAATAGACCATATAATTGGTCACAAAACAGGCCTCAACAGATACAAAAAGATTGAAATAATCCCTTGTACCCTATCAGACCACCATGGACTAAGGTTGGTCTTTAACAACAACAAAAACAACAGAAAGCCCACATACACATGGAAACTGAACAACGCTCTACTCAATGATGACTTGGTCAAGGAAGAAGTAAAGAAAGAAATTAAAGGCTTTTTAGAATTTAATAAAAAGGAGGATGCATCATACTAAAACTTGTGGGACTCCATGAAAGCAGTACTAAGAGGAAAACTCATAGCTCTAAGTGCTTACAAAAAAAACAAAAACAAAAACAAAAAACAAAAAACATAAACAAACAAACAAGAACAAAACTGGAGAGAGCACACACTAACAACTTGACAGCACACCTGAAAGCTTTAGAACAAAAAGAAGCAAATATACCCAAGAGGAGTAGACGGCAGGAAATAATCAAACTCAGAGCTGAAATCAACCAAGTAGAAACCAAAAGAACTATACAAAATATCAACAAAATCAGGAGCTGGTTCTTTGAGAAAATCAACAAGATAGATAAAGCCTTAGCCAGACTAATCAAAGGGCACAGAGACAGTATCCAAATTAATAAAATCATAACTGAAAAGGGAGACATAACAACAGAAACTGAGGAAATTAAAAAAATCATCAGATCCTACTACAAAGGCCTATACTCAATAAAATTGGAAAATCTGGATGAAATGGACAATTTTCTAGACAGATTCCAGGTACCAAAGTTAAATGGGGAGCAGTTAAACCATCTAAATAGTCCCATAACCCCTAAAGAAATAGAAACAGTCATTAAGTCTCCCCACCAAAAAAAATCCGGGACCAGACAATTCTATCAGACCCTCAAGGAAGACCTAATACCAATTCTCTTTAAACTATTCCACAGAATAGAAACAGAAGGAACACTACCCAATTTACCCAATTTGTTCTATGAAGGTACAATTATGCTCATACCTAAACCTAACAAAGACCCAACAAAGAAAGAGAACTACAGAATAATATACTCAATAAAATTCTCGCAAACCGAATCCAAGAACACATCAAAACAATCATCCATCATGATCAAGTAGGCTTTATCCCAGGAATGAAGGGATGGTTCAATATTCAAAAATCCATCAATGTAATCCACTACATAAATAAACTCAAAGAAAAAAAACACATGATCATCTCACTAGATGCTGAGAAAGCATTTGACAAAATTCAACATCCCTTCATGTTAAAAGTCTTGGAAAGATTAGGAATTCAAGGTCCATACCTAAACATAGTAAAAGCAATATACAGCAAGCCAGTAGCCAACATCAAACTAAATGGAGAGAATCTTGAAGCAATCCCACTAAGATCAGGGACTAGACAAGGCTGCCCACTCTCACCCTACCTATTCAATATAGTACTGGAAGTCCTAGTTAGAGCAATTAGACAACAAAAGGAAGTCAAAGGAATACAAATAGGAAAGGAAGAAGTCAAAATTTGTAGATGATATGATAGTATACTTAAGTGACCCTAAAACTTCCACCAGAGAACTCCTAAACCTGATAAACAACTTCACCAAAGTGGCTGGATATAAAATCAACTCAAACAAATCAGTAGCCTTCCTCTACTCGAAAGATAAACAATCTGAGAAAGAAACTAGGGAAATGACACCCTTCACAATAGTCACAAATAATATAAAATACCTTGGTGTGAATCTAACCAAGCAAGTGAAAGATCTGTATGACCAGAACTTCAAGTTTCTGAAGAAAGAAATCTAAGATCTCAGAACATGGAAAGATCTCCCATGCTCCTGGATTGGCAGGATTAACTTGGTAAAAATGGCCATCTTGCCAAAAGCAATCTACAGGTTCAATGCAATCCCCATCAAAATTTCAAATCAATTCTTCATAGAGATAGAAAGAGCAATTTGCAAATTCATTTGGAATAACAAAAACCCAGGATAGTGAGAATAATTCTCAACAATAAAAGAACTTCTGGGGGAATCAGTATCCCTGACCTCAAACTGTACTACAGAGCAGTAGTGATAAAAACTGCATGGTATTGGTACAGAGACAGGCAGGAAGATAAATGGAATTGAATTGAAGATCCAGAGATGAACCCACACACCTATGGTCACTTGATCTTTGACAAAGGAGCTAAAACCATCCAGTGGAAAAAGGACAGCATTTTCAACAAATAGTGCTGGATCAACTGGAGGTCAGCATGTAGAAGAATGCAAATCAATCCATTCTTATCCCCTTGTACATAGCTCAAGTCCAAGTGGATAAAGGACCTTCATATAAAACCAGATACACTGAAACTAATAGAGGAGAAGGTGGGAAAGACCCTCGAATACCTAGGCACAGGGGAAAAGTTCCTGAACAGAACACCAATGGCTAATGCTCTAAGATCAAGAATTGACAAATGGGACCTCATAAAATTGCAAAGCTTCTGTAAGGCAAAAGACACTGTCAATAAGACAAAACAGCAACCAACAGATTGGGAAAAGATCTTTACCAAGACGAGATCTGATAGAGGGCTAATATCCAATATATACAAAGAACTCAAGAAATTATACTCCAGACAACCAAATAACAATTAAAAATGGGGTACTGAACTAAACAAAGAATTCTCAACTGAGGAAATTTGAATGGCCGAGAAGCACCTTAAGAAATGCTCAACATCCTTAGTCATCAGGGAAATGCAAATCAAAACAACCTTGAGATACCACCTCACACCAGTCAGAATGGCTAAGATCAAAAATTCAGGTGATAGTAGATGCTGGCGAGGATGTGGAGAAAGAGGAACACTCCTCCATTGTTGGTGGGATTGCAAGCTGGTACAAACACTCTGGAAATCAGTCTGGCGGTTCCTCAGAAAATTGGATACAGCACTACCTGAGGACCCAGCTGTATCACTCCTGGGCATATACCCAGAAGATGCTCCAACATATAAGAAGGACATATTCTCCACTATGTTTATAGCAGCCTATTTATTATAGCCAGAAACTGGAAAGAACCCAGATGTCCTTCAACAGAGGAATGGATACAAAAAATGTGGTATATTTACACAATGGAGTACTAATCAGCTATTTAAAAAATGAATTTGAGAAATTCTTAGGTAAATGGATGGAACTAGAAAACATCATCCCGAGTGAGGTAACCCAATCACAAAAGAACACACATGGTATTTACTCACTGATATTCGGATATTAGCCTAAAAGCTTGAAATAGCCAAGATTCAACTAACTGACCACATGAAGCTCATGAAGAAGGAAGACCAAGTGTGGATGCCTTGGTCCTTCTTGGAAGGAGTGACAGAATGCTCAAGGGAGCAAATAAGGCAACAAAGTGTGGGACAGAAAGTCAAGGAGGGGCTGTCGGGAGACCACTCTACCCTGATATCTGTCACATATGCAGTCACCAAAGATAGATGCTGATATGGATGTCAGAAGTGCATGCTGACTGGAGCCTGATGTAGCTGTCTCCTCGGAGGTTTGCCAGAGTCTGACATATCCAGAGGTGGATGCTCGCAGCTACCCTTTGATTTGATCAAGGGTTCCCAATGGAGAAGTTAGAGGACTGAAGGAGCTGAAAGGGTTGGTGGCCCCAAGAGGAGAGCAACAGTGCCAGCCAATCAGAGTTCCCCAGTGTCTAAACCACCAGCCTAGGAGCACAAAGGGAGGCACCATGACTTCAGCTGTATACTTAGGGGAGGATGGCCTTGTTGGGCATGGGTGGGAGAGGAGATCCCTGGTCCTATGAAGGCTGATCACCCAGAGGGGAGGAATTCGAGGGTGGGGAGGGGAAAGAGGGGGTAGGTGGGGCACACCCTTGTGGAGGCAGGAGTAGGGGGATGGGATGGGGGTTCCTGGGTGGTGGGTGGAATAAGGTGAGGGGATAAAATCTGAAATGTATTTTAAATAAATAAATAAACACAAATTGTAGCAAATTTGTTTTGACTACATAGGATACTAAAATATTATAAAATAATATAAATATTATAAAATAAAAAACAAAAAATATTCTTTACATATAAGAGTTTTATTATGGGCCTTATATACTGATTCAGAGCTGTAGGAATGCTGGCCTCCATGCTCTAGTCTTCTGCTAGGTCAGAAGAAATTTAAAAAAAAATCCTCGTGAGCACTAAGAAGAAAATGCTAATGGTATAAAACTCTGCTTTTTAAATGATTTTGTCTAAATATGATTAGCAACACTTTTGAAAGACCATTGACGGAAAAATAGTCATGTGGTCTGCCTAATTTTAGGAGTTTCTGGAAATTAAAGGAATGAGTAATTTTTGAGGGAATTACCTGTTCGCAGATGTAAAAGTGCAGATGGCATTGCTCTACAACATTGGGAGAGGTTTTATAATGATCACCTTTATTGTAATTATTAGTATTTGTATACATGATATGATTAAGTACATTTTCAACATCAACCAACTGCATAGTATAATTAGGCTTTATTTATTTATTGGCTGTTTCTAATTAATTTATTTTTATTGAAAAATGGATTCTTTTCTCATATAACACATGCTGACCACAGTTTCCTCTCTCCATCTTCTCAGCGACCCCACTCCACTCCCCACTCCTACTCCATCAGATCCGTTACTCCTGCATTTACTCTTCATGAGAGAGCATGCCTCCATGAGATGATAGCCAAATAGGGGAAACAGGATACAATGAGACAAGGTAAAATTAAGTTTAAATTTCATGGTTGAGAAGACCGTGAAATCCTGGAAGACCGAGATGTCATATTGCCTTCATTTGTGGATAGGAGAGCTAGTTCTTTTCCAATAATGCTATCTGGTAAAATACATAGATTCCATATAAAATAAAATAAAACAAAATAAAATAAAATCTTTGGCTTTTAGTCGTTATTGTTCCTCAGATATTCCTACAAAGGTTGTGAGTAGCTCAAAAATACCCAGTTACCATTACAGAAGAAAATGCTACAGTGTTAAGCATTGAGCCATCATTAAGTACCAGTTAGAGGTTTTGATGCCGAAGTAAGGAAAGCCGAGAGAAGAAGACAACTAGAGACAAGGTATATACCTCACATCTCACTTGTGTGTACGATGCATAGATAATGTTCTGTTAGCTTTTATTTTTATTATTTTTTATTCTTCTGTAATCTTTTTTAAAAGTCCAATCTTTATCCTCCTCCCAGTCCACACTGTGACACTTCCTATTCTATTACTCCTCTCCCTGTCTCCACAAGGATGTCCCTACCCCAACCCCTACCTCCTCAAACCTTCCCCCTCTCTGGGGCCTCAAGTTTCTAGAGGATTAGGTGAGTCTTCTCACACTGAGGCCAGACCAGGCAGTCTTCTGCTGTATATGTGTCAGGAGACTCATATCAGCTAGTGTATGCTGCCTGGATGGTGGCTCAATGTCTGAGAAATCTCTGGGGTCCAGGTTAGTTGAAACTGCTGGTCTTCCTATGGGGTCCTCTCCTCCTCAGCTCCTTTCAGCCTTTCCTTAATTCAATCAGGGTTCACTGGCTTCTGTCCATTGGTTGGGTGTAAGTATTTGTATCTGGTTCTTTCAGCTGCTTGTTGCTATGCTCCTGTCTGTAAGCACACTATGGCATCAGTAATATAGTATCAGGCCTTAGAGCCTTCTCTTAAGATGAATTCCAAGTTGGGCAAGTCACTGGACCTCCTTTCCCGAATTTGTCCCTGTAGTTCTTTTTGACAAGGACAATTCTGAGTCAGAATTTTTGATTGTGGGATAGCAACTTGATGCCTTGGTTTTCTATGGGTGGTAGACTCTACAAGTTCCCTCAGCTTTTATTATGGCCCTGAGATTTTAGTTTATATTTAGTGAGGCAGCATTTATAATTTTTAACAAAATGAAAACAAAAGAATAATTCCCAGAGTAATCTCAAATTTACAATGTGTGCTAAACAGTCTAAAAGTTTTGTCCTGAATAAATAAATAAACAAGGAACTGACCACAAATCTTTTAAGACTATGTATCCTGGTTGGTTTTTGTTACTTTCATACTCTTTGGTGACTCCAAAGCCTTCATATAGATGGTAAGAGCACAGAGAAGATGTGGTCAAGAAGTCTCTAGTTCCATGGTCAGGGTTGTTGAAACCCATGTGACCCAGGCAAATGAGGTTTTAAAATTTCTTCTATACATCTCGCTATGACTTACATGGTGCCAGATACTAGCTGAACTGAATCCTATTATGTCTGTCCTCTGCCAGTGCAGGAGAGCAATCATAGGCACAGGTAATGAAAACCTCATGATTGGTAGAAATGAAGACTCAAACCAGGTAGCCTGGGTTTAAATATATACCCTTTTGCAGTTTCTATTTTTAAGTATGGAGAATTTAATTTTTGTGGAAGGAATTTACAATCCTAACAAGCCCATATAGAGAACACACAAATCCAGGTATTTTATTACAAGCCATCAGCCTAGATTGGTCAGATCTAGGGCTATGCTAACTTATTCCCTAGCTATAAAGTCCCTTGTTACTTCCTGTTTCTCCTGGTCATGTGGTCTTGCTCCATGGTGTCTCCCTCCACCTCCTTCTTTCTTTCCCTTTTTTTCTACCTGCAACAACTTCACTTGAACCTCTAGTCCCACCTCTCTCCCTCCACTCTCCATTCCTATGGCTCTAGTCTTTTATTGACAAGTTTAACTGGGGAGAAGGTTCACATGACATCATTTTGTATACTTGAGGATCTGCTCACTGGAGGCAGCCACATCTTGAGAAACCGGTATTCAGTATTAGAATACATCAGCAGCATCAGATCAACACACTACATTTTTTTTTTCTGTAAAATAATCATCACACTGAATACAAACAAACAGAAAATGTGGCTTAAAGAATGAAGGCGGTATCAGAGAAATGGCTTAGCCAGTTTGGGCCTATGCCATCAAGCCTATAAACATGAATTTGATCCCTTGGATCCATAAGGCAGAAGGAGTGAACCAACTCTCACAAGTTGTTCAAACACACACACACACACACACACACACACACACACACACACACACACACACACACACACAGAGAGAGAGAGAGAGAGAGAGAGAGATGACTATAAAATATATAAAATAAACTACTTTAATATTGTTTATATGTGATAAACTTATGAATATATTTTACTTTGAATCAGGAAATTCAAGATTAATAACCATACTTCACCTTCCGAGTGCTTCTTAAAAATATTCTGCTGTGCTTTTAATTTTTTTTTTTTTTTGCTGTGTTTCAAAATATATTTTCTCATAATCAGGACTCAGTGGAAATAAGGAACATCTGGCCAACGTCCTGCATTTCATAATAAGTTATGTATATAATAATTATTATCAATTTACCTAGAAAAGTCTCCCTTTTTTGAGATAAAATTGACCTTTCCTCTTGTCTTCCTTCATACCATAATAATTGGGTGTGTGTGTGTGTGTGTGTGTGTGTGTAGGTTGTCACCTACGTTTAATAAATATCTACCTGATTGTTTTTTATTTTTATAAATTTCAGTGAATTAGATGTAATGGGCTGGCCTGATGCTGCTTGTATTCTAATGTTAATTTGGGCCCCCAGAACCGATTGCCCCAGAGACAAGTGTCCACTCTAGCTAGCTAGCTAGCTAAGTGACCCTGCCCCCAGTTAATTGTGATTGGTAAATAATGATGCCAACGGTCAATAGTTGGGTAGAAGAGACATAGGTGGGGTTGAGGTTTCCAGGGTTTAGGACCACGAGAACTAAGAATAAACAGGAGAAAGGAGAGCTACCATGGGTTAGCCGATGTCTCAATGATCTACCCAATCAGTGTTGAAGGGACTCATTAAGGTCTTGGTGTGAGGTTTTGTGTGAGTCTTGATTTTGTTGATTTTTTAGAGTTTCTTTCCATAGCTCTACTTTTTAAATACATCCATTTATTTAATTATTTAGACTTTGAGTTTCTCTATTATCTCTTCCACAAGTAGCATGCCTTTTCTACCGACTTTAGCTCTAGTTCTCTGCTATTATACGTCACTTTTATTGCCATGAGAGGAACATTCTGAGGGGGATGTATTTTAATAAAACTGTGTTCCTGGCTGCAATTTTAATTGCTTCATATAGATTTTTTTTCTTTTATATAATTCAGAAAAATTAGGTAGAGCAGGAATCAGAAATATTTCCTTAACATAGTTGGATTAAGACTCTATTCTGCTGACAGTATGACCATATATCAAGAATCCCCTGGTTTTATTTTATAACAATTACTCTCCAACTCCTTTGCAGGAGCCACAAGGTAAATTTAGAAATTCACCTTTTAAAATTTTGTGATTACTTTTGAGATAAATGTTAAAAATTTGGGATTCCTCTGAAGAATATAGGCCCTCAGTATTTTTGATTTTCATATAACCCACTCCCAGCATTTAGGCATTCATCAAATGATTATTGAGAGTTTAGTGATCTATGGCTCCCACAGATTTCCCAGACAGGCAGTCTGCACTGGGCTCTTGGATTTTGGTTTTGACCTGACACCTGTTTTTTGTTGTATCCAGGAAAAGTTGGTTCTTTGTTCATGCAGTAATTTTATAAGATTAACAAATCCCAAAACCTTAACATGTGGGAGTTGAGACTAGAATGTATGGCTGGGAATGAATCCTTGGAGGTTCAGATATTTTTTCTTTGAAAATATTAATGAGACTTGTTTTCTCAATTAATATATTTTCAAATAGCATTTTCTTATATTACTAAATTTCTTTCCTGAAAGATTCGGATACATGTGTTTTGTGAAAATCAAAATAAAAAATAAATAAAATAAATTTATTTTATTCCATAAAATAAAACAGGAAGTTAGGTATATCTGGGCTGAAAAGATTCTGTCTTGTTTTAACATTAAAGCCAACGTTCTATTTCCAGACTTGAAACAATTCCAGGATCATCTTGTTTTGCTTTCAGGCTACCCTAATAAACATCTCTGACACAGGCGAAGAGTCAAGTACATAAAAGAGCAAGGTGACTGGTTCGATAGAGGGAAATAAGGCACAGGTAGACAAGGCTGGCTATTTAAAAGGGCCATTAAAAGGAGACACAATTTGGCTGAACGACTCCCCAGAGAGCTTGTCAGCAGGGTTTAGGAACTCTGGGAGAAGGGCCAAGTTAGGCCTAATTATGTTTAGATTAACTCTGCAATTCAAATGTCTAATGTTCTCTCACCTTCCTTTCCTCCTTTCTCTCTCTGTTTTCTGCTTGTGCTGTATTTGTTTCTTAGTGTTTTACTTAGGAAGTGAGTTAGAAGGTCTAGGATCAGGAATATTTTCCTTATATGAGTACTTTAAGCCACCATCATTTTTCTAACCTTCCTTCAGAAATAGATTGCAATATAGTAACTCATCAGTAGAAAGAAAAAAGATAGTCACAGTAAAATTGTAATAAAATAACATGTTGCAACAAATATAACTGGTTACTATTTTTGCCTACTTCTTGCCTGTGGGATTTAGAAAATTAATAGCCCTTCAAATAAAAGCCAGATATCCCGAGAATACTCATACTGGGAGTAATCATTATTTTCTGATGATTATTTTTTGGTTAGCTGATTTTTTTTTGTTTTCTTTTCCAATAAATTCTTTTTCTTAATCATAGTTTTTCTTTCTCATAGTGGCAAGTAAGAGAAGTAAGAGGGCCTTTGCTTTTCAGTATAGCCTTACTTTGCTTATGTATGAAGTCATTGTGTATACTCTATCATAGGTGTTAACCTTTTCTGGGGTGGATCTGAGGGATCCTTTAGGAAACACATGCAGACACACACACACACACACACACACACACACACACACACACACACACACACCACACAACTTGAAAGAACTGTAATTTCAAGCGGTTTACAATTCCTGAAAGATCTCTGAGGTCTCTCCTATTAAAGGAAGATCATGCAACTATGTTTACATCTCGGAAGTGATAATCTCTTCTATAAAATGCTCTCTATGTTAGACTTGATCCATTTCACAACAGTGGGTTTTTGTACCATCAAACATGTTTTTCCTTTTACATAACAACCTGCTAATTCGTATTATCAATTTAATACGACCTAGAGTTAGCTAGGAAGGAGGAAACCTCAATTGAAAAACTGCCTCAAACAGATTGACTGTGGCCATGTCTATGGTTGGTGATTGATGAGTGTGCTCACCCTTGGTGGCGCCATACATAGGCCTGGGAGGTATTAAAATGCTAGCTTAACAGAAGCCAGTGACTGACCCATTAAACAGATTCCTTTATGACCTCTGCTTCAGTTTATGCCATAGTTCTTTCCCTAGCTTCCCTCAGTGATAGACAGTGACCTGGAACTGTAAGCCACAGGAAACTTTTTCCTCCTTCTTAAGTTACTTTTGGTCAGGGTGTTCACCAAAATGGCAGAAAGCAAATTTCAATAAATGGCAATGTTCTTCACATATGGGTTTTATGGGAAAGAAAGTGGGTTTTGTTTGCATTCAGTATGTTTAATAACTTTACTAAGCTTGCTGTATATATGTATATTGTAAGATATATTCTATGTACATGTTATATACTCTCTATACATATATATACAAACAATGAAGTATAAAATGATCTAATGTATTCTACATTTTTAACAAACTAGTCATAGCTCTTAATTGCTGTCACTGATGATAAAGTTTGTAATGATATCTACATGGACTAATTACACTTTTATTGCTAGATTTTAAATTTCATGTATGAGTTTATTGAGAATACAGATTCTGACACCTGGGAATTGATTTTCGAAGATGGCTTTGGTTTTTTCCTTTTACTTAGAAATATTATGACTATAGCAGGGTAAGGGTGCAGCCCAGTGGCTCTCAAACTTAAATTTCTGGTGTTGGTACCTCTGCTACTAAAACTAACCACTTAGGTCTAGAACAAGGCATGCAGACAGAACAAATTTTCAGGGGAACTAGAAGAGTGTGACTCTGTTTGTTATTGCGAAAGTAAAGGGCAATTTAATTATAAGATTATAAACAAGAGAGTGTTACAGACCTGAGAGTTAAGATTAAGCTTGTTGATTTTTTTGTGACTTGATTCTCTGAGTTTGTGTATGTGTATTTTTTGTTTGTAGTTTGTGTGTATGCATATAGTCAGTGTCTACTTAGTTCTTTGCAGTTTATGCAAATCAGACTGCGATTTGACAAAAATTGGTTTGATGAAGACATCTACAAATTGTAAGGGAGATGATAAAATTCATGTGGTTGACATGAACTAATTAAACCATAATGTCTCAGGCTACTGTTTGCCAGGCAGTTATTTAGTGGCATAAGGGAAATGTCAGCAAGTAGCTTTCCGATGCAATAGGTTTTCATCAACAGGAAGAACAAAGGATGTTTAAGCTTTTCTTATATCACCATACCCATGGTGTGGGTCCTCACTTCAAAGAAATTACCTAGCAAGTACACAGTGCTAAGAATACAGCATTTGGAATAAAGAATAATATTTAAAAAGGGAAACTTGGAAGTTCTATGCCTATTTCTAATTAGCTACAGGGTCTTTATTATCCCCAGGAGCTAATCCCACAAAGAGGGCTAATAACAGAACTTACCCCATTGGTGTGCTGGGAATTAACTGTGAGAACACACATGAAGTGCTTTGCATGTATCATAAAGAAAAGCTATTGTCGTGGGCCTCATTCTGTTGGCCCTTTTTACCTGGAACTACTCACAGGATGGGAGCTCCTGAGACACTTAACCCCTAAGCTTTATAGCTAAGTTCAAGGCAAGCGTCTTTATTTTCTCACTCATTTCTATAAACAGACAGATGTATCTATTTTTGTTCTCTTAGGAAATTTTATTTGCTGGAGCTCTCTCATCCTTGTCTAGAACAGTCTCCACTATATTAGTAACTCCTGTCTTTGGCTTGTTTAACTCTCTCTGGTTTAGCAAGGAGTATTTCACCTTGAGCCTTAATTCCTTCTGCCATGCTCCCTGGAAAATGGACCAAATATTTAGAGTCCTTGTCAGGATAAGTTGCTGACCACTCGTAAGTAGCCAGGTGACTCAGTGGCTGTGTTCTTGAAATCCTTTCAGGCATTAACTAGAGAATGGTATATTTTCTCTCTTGTGGTAAATCTCCAACCCAAATAAGACCGGTCAAAGAAAACACAACTCAGTAATTATGGATATAAACTGCACACGCCTAGATTGGGCAGATTCACCACTACACTACTCTATTCCCCAGCTGAGACCCTTATAAGTTGTGGGTTTCCCAGCCACACGTTTGTCCTTCCTCCTCCTTTGTCTTTCTCCTCCATCTTCCTCTCTCTCTCTCTCTCTCTCTCTCTCTCTCTCTCTCTCTCTCTCTCTCTCTCTCTCCACCAACCTTTATTTCTCCACCTCCTCCTCCTCTGCCCAATCACTGGCTGTAGCCTTTATTTTACAAATTAAGGTGGGCAGAAGGTTCACTAGAATTCACCTGTGTACTGATTCATTCCTCCTCTGCAGCCCCTCCCAGGAAAGTGGAATTAGCATCAAAATACAAGGCCAGGGCTATCCACAACATTTCTCTGCCCTCTTCTCCCTGTTTTTTCTTTTCTAAAACTGTATTTTCCTGAGTATTGATACTTTCTGCAATATTTTTTCTCAATTTTTTCAATTATTTGACAATGTAATACAAATAAGTTTGAATTGAATTTGGGACCCAGGTTAAGCCTACTCTTAAGGTGCAGACATTAACAATCTATAGGGATCAAATTTATGCAAAGTTAATGAAGTCCTCACTGAGGACCAAAATACATACAACCCCATAGCATCTGTTGTAGGCGTGGTGCCTGCAAGTAAATGTGCATGTACCCATGCCTATTCCTATGTATGTGGAGGCCAGAGCAGAACATTATTGTTCCTCTCTTGATTCTGCCTTATTGCCGTAAAAGAAAGTATCTAATTAAACCAGAGACTTGTTGTTTCAGCTACATTGGGTATTTCACAAGTTATTGGGATCTGCCTGCCTCTGCCTACAATGCCGAGACTACAGCTACACACAGCCACACTCAGCTTTTTATATGAGTACTGGCAATGTGAACACGGGTTTTCATTTTTACAGAACAAATACTCTCAGCCAACTCATCAGCACTCACCCCTTTCAATAGGATCTCTTCTTAAAATAAAAAGGTTATTTTTCTTTTTCCACATATATATTGTATAGTGTGCCATGTGTTTGCATACAAGAGGACATGTGTGGAGGCCAGTTAACATCATGTGTCTTTCTTAATTTCTCTCCACAGGGTCCTTCATTTAAACCCAGAGATTCTTGATTCAGCTAATCTGACTAGCCAGCTTGATACAGGAAATCCTTGTCCCTGAGTCTGGTAGTACTAGAATTACCAGCAGGCTGCCACACTTACTTATCATTTATATGGATACTAGAGATCAGAAGTCCGGGTCCTCATGCTTATGAGGGAAGCATTTTATCCACTGAGGCAATTCCCAAGCTTGCAAAATGTTCTCAATTATTCTAGCAGGGCTTCATCATACACACACACACACACACACACACACAGACACACTTCCTTTCTGTTTTGATATTTCACAATATATACATTCTATAACCAACACCTCATTCTGTCAACTTCAGCTAGATAAACAGTTTTCTTGACATTTCAGCGTTGTTGTTATGTTTTTGTTTCCAAATCCCTGTTACCATCATCTGGCTCTGCATTTGATCATTTTGTACCATAGAACATAAGGCTATTTCTTATCATATGAATGAATTTTGTTTTTACATTGTAATTTCAGTTTAGTTACTCTTTCTAAATACAATGTAATTATTCTTTGGCAAAATGTAATACTCAATACTCAGTAGTCTTTGAAACTACCCTTGAATTATATCCAGTCTGTTTAGTGTTTGTGTCCTTCAGGGTTCTGCTTTTTAACACATTAACTAATTCTTTTAACATCCCAGGAAAATATTTCCCTTTTTTCACTGGAAAATAATTCAGTATTCTTCCATGGTTTTCTATGTACCATGTATTTAGAGCACAGATTCACCTCAGGATTTCTGAGTTGAAAGCCTTTTCTACTTCCACTATAGAACGCAAACTCAACTTTTAAAAGTGACATGTATGTTCCTGGATAATCTAAAATGAAGTGATTGGTTCTGACCATTAAAATCTGCCTTTCTGCTTACCATCACTAGTGCTGGGAGAATATCTTTTATATGTCCAGGCATATAAGAATGCCATTTCTAAATGATAGTATTGTTAAAAATAACATTTTCAGTGTTGTCATTCTGGGAAGTAATCTATGGCCTCGCAGCCATTTTTAGCTTGTTTCTCTGAAGAGAAAGTGCAGCCTTTCATATATCATGATGTCTTCTTTATTCATTTCTTTCAACTCTGAGTTTAGTGCTTATAAATTACTTATAAAAGATTTGTGAGTGATGCTTTGGTCATCAAAATTGGTAGCATGATCTAGGAGACTGTCGAAAGATTGTATGCAATGTTTTATATGAGACAGTGGATGTCTTTCTGTATCTATAAACCTTATACCTGATACTCTTAGAACACTGGCACTTCAATGATGGAGCTAATTTCTTTCCAGAGGTTGGGACTGTAGGTGGGTGCCACCATGGGCAACCCCTGAACATTTTGTTTACCAACTGTTTTCATAGGTCCTTTGTTTTAATTATTTTTATTTTTAAAAGCTCAGTGAAAGAGATTCTGGAGAGAGGTAGCATGTAGTGTCACGTGCAATGACTGATTTTGTTGCTAGGTGAGTCAGGTAGGCTAAAATATGCAAAATCAGCATGACTTAGTAAGCTGAAGCCTTACTTTTGGCTTGTCAGTATGTTTGCTGGGTCTCTCATAGTTATGAGGTATCCAGCCTACTGGACTCAATTTGTACACATGTACCACAAACTGGTACTTGAATCAAGGAAAACACCTTTAATAGTGGATTGTATATAATACTTAAAAATTTTACTGTCCAGCTTCTGCTCACATGTTGTTAGCATAATTTTGCTAATTGATCACCTTAACTGTAACACGGGTGAGAGAAACAAAAATGATAGCTCTGCCATTGAGAGAAACGGGGAAACGACTAAGGTAAGAACAACTGAGCACCTTTACCAGAGAAGGAATTAGAAAAATAGTCCTTCAAATTGAACTGGGAGATAGTGATGGCTTGAGGAAAATAAAAGACAAGGGTTATTTTCCTGTAATGATGTACACAGTCTTAAATGTTAGAAAGCTGACTAGGAGACAGGGAGACTCTTTTATGGAGGTGGCAGGCTAGTCTCAAAGGCAATGCACTTGAAAAGATCCTCGAAACTAGAAGAACATCCATGTCATAAGGGTACCCCAGAAAGAAAACCCTGAAATAAGAAGCTGGAAAGACAAAGAAAGAGGCAACTGACTGAAAGGCAGTAGTGTCATGCCGTAAACACTATGTAAAAGCTCAGGCTCCTGAAGGAACTTTCACATCATAGTCTGCTGCTTAGGAACAATGACTTTATATATAGGCTATCTCAGTTTTATATTGTTGTGAGGTATCTACCAGAGAAGGTAACTTAGCCATGGGTTTAATTCAGTAAAGTCTTTATCAGTTGGCTAGCAACTACAGGGATCCCACTATAGCTCAGATCCTTTCTCAGGGTGAGTTTTCAGCATACAAACTATATCCTGGGTTGACACACTCCAGTTAACAAGAACAGTTATCCAGAAGTGGAACTCCAGAAGCCAAAAAGCAAGGTTAGCACAGTCAGAGAGTTTCCCAGAACTGTGGACTTTGACGAATTAGGGCTATGTTTTGGTTTGGTTGGTGGTGCTATCTATACACTGAGTTTTAGGAACTGAATGGTACCATCTATGAAGTCAGTTGTGCCTGTTAAAGAAATACCAGTTCTGCTATCTCCAAGTATAATTTAATTGTGTAGAATAAAAAGGAGTGATAAATAGCATGTGTTAATTGGGGGCATACTTAGCTCTATAATTAAAATAGAAAAAATGTAAATGCTGAAATTAGTTTATATTCTTGTTCATATAATGAGTTAATGGGCAAGAATACTCAATGCAGACCAGGTTAACAACAGATCTGCTTTCTTCAAGTATGTGTTTTGCATTGTCTGTTTGCAGTGGTTCTCCAGAATGTCTTGGTGAGTTCTAAGAAGTATTGTGTAACCAGTAGGGGCTTTTCTAAGCCCACCCAAGCTCCTGAATAGTGACACAGAGACTTGTTTATTAATAAATGAATGTAGAGGCCTTAAGGTAGGGCTGCTCCCAATGATCTTGTAGCTTTTCTCATTTATACTAGTCTATGTTCTATCACATGACTGGGTACCGCTCCTCAGTTTCTTGCATCCAACTTCTTCTAAGTCTTGGTGTAAAATCTTTCCATGCCTGACTTTTCCCCTGAGTTCCTATCTTTTCCAGAACTACACCTTCTACTTTCTGCCTTTACTAATGGGCCGTAGGTTTTTTATTTTATCCAATCACAAGGTGGCTTAGGCAGGCAAGGTATCTTCACACAGCGCACGTAAGCATTCCTACACATTGCATGTTGTAATACATATTAAGCAAATACTCAAATATGTATTGCTTAACACATATTAAACAACTTAATACATCTCAGTTTTATATTGTTGTGTTGTGAGGCGTCTACCAGAGATGGCGACTTGGACATGGGTCACCATGGTCTTAAGCAGGCAAGGAAGGACAGAGACACATCTCATACAATGCATATAAACATTATCCCTACATCCCCCCTCCATTTAGTCCAATAAAAGACTGTTTCTCTAATATCAGTAAACTATATACAATAAGAATAATAAAAACTATCATAAAACTATTAAGAATTATATTCACAATGTCTAGCTATATGTATTTGGCAACCTCGAAGAAAGTACTCTGCTATCTATCCTATATTGGTGAGTCCAAAATTTCTGTACCCAATTCACTTTCTATCATATTTGCATTTATCAAGTTAAAAATATCTTCTTAGGCCTTAAATTTATTACCTTATATCCTAAACAACTTAAGTTTAATTATGAGACTATAACTATCTAGCCCTCAACCCCATCAGAGACCTGAGAATGATAAATATTTTCTGACTAAACAGGAAGTGTAGAGCAACCAGCTTCCAAAAGCATGGAAATGACAGAGACAGCTGTCTGCCTGGACAGTTACCCAGTGTTTTTCCGTATCATTGGAACGCCATCTTCAGTCTTCTGGCACAGAATATCTGACAGACTTTTATGTGAAGCATGGGCATTGAAGGACTTATCTACCTTGTCTTGGCAAAGCTCGGCCAAGTTTCTTGCCCAGTGGCCAGTTTGCTACACAGACACAAAATCTATATGAAGGTTCTTCCATGCTCAACATCTTCTTTGAAGCATAATATGGGTGCTGCCAGAAACTGACATGTCCCATTGACCAAAAAAAAAAAAAAAGCCTTTTATTAATAAAACATCTTTAAATGTCTTATTCTGTAGATCCCTGAGATTTTTTTTGAAGATCTGTATATAGTATATCTGACTATTTCTTCCTTTTTTTACCATCTGTCTAACCTAGGAAGCATTATTTCTATAATTAACTCTACTAGTTAGTAGCTAACATGACCACAAGTTTGATTGACTTACTACTAATTTGCATTTCTTAATTATCCTAAACAGTTTGTAACAGCAGCTTTCACAAGGGCTAGAACTTCACATTGCAGTTTTAAATGAGTTGCACTGAAACAATACCTTACTACAAGAGTTGAATCATACATATAGTATTTTGTAGCAAAAAAAAAAAAAATTTAAAATTTGTATCAACATACAAAATTCATACCAAATATAAAATATTTGGCTTGTTAGTGCTCTTTAGTCTATAAGTAGATTCAATTATCTACTTTTATCCTACCATTTCTATATCCCCCTTTTTCTTTTCATGCCCTCTTTCCCCCCTTAGCTAGCACATCACTCAGGCTGTTGGCTCCACCCCACTCTGGGAAGGTGGCTGCTCTGTGCTGCAGCATGCTACTGCCTGTTCAGGCTCTAGGTCACAGCTCTCAGAGCAGTGTGACACCTAAGCCTCATTGCTCCTTGGAAGCGGAAACTCTTAAGGAGCCATGCCTCATGCTTGAGGCAAACCTCAGTCTCTGAGCTGTCCCAGCTCTGGGAAGATGCACGCTTTCCCCACAGGCACAGGCTGGTTTCCAATGGCAGGTTTCCAAAGGCTGAAAAGACTGACAGACCCAGCTCACGGTTGCTCAATCCCTTTGCCTCACCTGGGAGGTACACAGGCTCTAGTTTTCTCTCTCTTAAAAGGACCACCTTCCACCTGTCTAGGACACTGCTCTGAGAATTGTTTGCCTTTCCACAAACTTTTTCTCAGGCTCTGAGCTTGGATTTTATGAACCTTTGTCTTGGATGCCATTTGTAATATTCTGGGCCTTTTCTCAGTCCACCTTGGCTTCTGAATAATGGCATAGAGATTTCTTTATTAACAAATGCAAGCATAAGCCTTAAGGTAGGGTTGTTCCCAACCAGTTCATAACTTACATTATCCGATTTACATTATTCTATGTTCTGTCACATGGATGGTTACCTCTCTTTAGTTTCATGCATATGACTTCCTATGAGTCTTGGTGGCAAATCTTCCTATGCCTGACTCTCTGTGTGCCCATCTCTCCCAGAACTCCCAACTTTTACTTCCTGTCTTTCCTAATAGGCTTTTTATTCTATCTAATCACAAGGTGGCTTAGGCAGGCAAGGTATCTTCACACAGTGCACATAAGCACCCCTACACATTGCATGCTGTAATACATATCGAGCAAATACTCAAATATGTATTGCTTAACACATATTAAGCAACTTAATACATATTAAGAAAGTCACCTTTCCTGGCTGTGGACTTCAGGAAGGAATGCACAGGAGGAAAGATTGATTTCAGCCCACAGGTATGATGGTAGGACATGTTCCTGTTCTTGGCAGAGGAATATTATCATTTTATCTGGGTGTATCAAAGTCAGGGAAAGTAGACCTCATCTGTCAATCCTCGTCTGTCTCTCTCCCTTTCTTTTTTCATCCACTCTATGAATCCATTGTGTAGAATGGTGCCATTAAGGAGAGTATAAGTCTGTTCTAATCTTTTCTAGAAACATTCTCAGACACAGAACAGAACTAAAACTCAAGGTATTCTTCTTTCCTGAGATGATAATTTAATTACATTTCTTTCTTCCTTTCCTCTCTCCAAACCTTGCCATATACCCCTTCCTGCTCTCCTTCAAACTCCTGGCCTTAAAAAAAAAAAAAAAAGCTAACTATTGTTCCATTTATAGTGGGCAGTCATGGTGGTGAGACTTGATGGGTGTGGCTTCTGCTACTGATAGGAGAAACCAGAAAGGAAGCAACCAACTGTCAAGCTATTTATTAATGCAGACTTCAATCAAATTGCTAATCAAAATTAACCATGGCACAACAGAGATTTAGATACAGACTAAGCAGTAAATAGATATTTACTCTTATTAATATTAACTACATGTTTTTGCTAGGAGGGCAAAATACTCTTACTAATATCAACTATACTTGTGGCTGGGAGGGCAAATAAATTATTAAGGTTTTACAGAATTTTAACAAGCATCTAGCTGACTGAGATAGAAGGATGGCTGCAAGTTTGAGGCTAGCTGGTCTCATATAAGCTCTGTCTCAAATAACCAGCCAAACAAAGCAAAAATATAACAAAATACTATTAAACCAAAATATAATATTTACCCTACCTATGATGAAATTTGACTATCTCGATATTGTGTAGGTCCTGTGCATGCTCTTATAGTTGTTATGAGACAATGATGATGACACCCATGTCATGTGCAAAGGGCAGCATTTCACAGACTCCTCCAAATTCTTCAGCTCCTACAGTCTTTCCATCTCCATTTCTTCCATGTTGTCTGAGCCTCTGACCTTGGGTTGAGGCAGTAGATAGTTGCTCAGGGAGGGAGCATCATTCTTTATTGAACATGTGGCCAGTGTTAGGTTTCCTTATGCCTATTTATGGACATATGAATAACACTAAGTGGACTTAGTTAGTTGTCAAAAACAAACAAATGAGCAAACAAAACCAATGAAGATATGAAGTCAGGAAGGGACATTTTGGAGAGATTTGGAGGGTTAGGGGCACAAATTGGGGGGATGGACATAATCACACATACAGACACACATACACACATTTGAAATTCTCCCAAGTAAAGAAAAATTTAAAAGAATACTATATATTAATTTATTTTGATATGAAATTGGCAATAATTGGAACCAAGAGATATTGTGGCAAATGGAAATTGGGTGGCTATCTGAAGCCTGTGCTGACTGTAGACACATCAGGTGAGTAGGCCATAATTATCTGTGTTGAGACAGGAAACAAGGATGTTAAAGTACGGCTGAAGCTGAGGAGTCAGATACAATAGAATCTATTATTGAAGCTTCTGAGAGCCTAGGAACATTTTTAGTTTTAGATGTGCAAATTCGAATTTATGTTTGGCATTCACATTCATCCCTGGCAAAAATGAAAGGATGTTTTTTTTCTAATATCAAAACATTTGTATAATAATGTGGATTTGCTGGCAGAAAAAAATAGAATGTGAAAGTACTCGAGGAAATCTGCTGAAAATTTGATATGTGAATATGTATTAGAATTAAGTTAGAATAATATTGTGTTATTCTTATGGTTTGTTGAAGAATATAGTGTTTTTCTGTTTTTCACACATATGGTCTTTGTGTGCCTTAAAATACTGAGTTAATTTAGCAACTTCTTTGGTGTGTTTCTTTTTTTTTTTTCTGTTCTACTTCTCTTCTTCAAGCTCTAATCTCTGTTTCTCATATCAAAACATACCAACTCAGTATGTGAAACTGTTTCTCTGTTGATAACTTAAGGCTACATAAATGACTTTTCTTATTCTTGTACATTGTCAATGTTCATAAATGTTTTATATTAATCTTAGCACTCATAGACTTGTGTGGAGCTCTTAAAAATGCTGGAGATCTCAAGAGAGAAAGTATCTTTCACAAAACATGTCTTTACATGTCACAGACCAAATGATCATGCTCACAGCCGTTAGGAATTCTTTGTAGTGTTACCTCTTTGGGGCAGTATTCATAATTTCGGGAACAAAGCCACTTTCCTATTGCTAGTATATAACTAAAATACATCCTGTTGTTGGCATCCATGTCTTTGAAGCTAAGGTTCTGAAGCTACATGCAGTCAATGACCACGCTCCACTCGGATGAATCAGACTGTATCTGGTCGTTTTCTGTAAGAGCTTTGGAGGCACCAGATTACATTTGTCAAACTAAATTAAAATAGGCAGTGATATCACTGATAATTCACGTTTCCTTAAATAGAACCAATTCTTCTCATGGTTTTAACAAATACTTATCAAACTTTATTGTTGATAGGGACAGAAGAGTAGGGCTGACATTCTACTTGACAGTAAAACTGACCCATGGTCCATACCACAAACAGCAATACAGCACTAATCTCTTGGTTCCAATTTGTTACAGACTGAGATGGGCATTTATAGTTCAGTATGTTTCTACCAGGACACTTCTAATATGGTAAAGGTTCATATGTGTTGTACATGAACATGTGTGTCTGTGTGTGTGTGTGTGTGTGTGTGTGTGTGTGTTGGTGCATGCGTGTGTGCATACATGTGTGTGTGTGTTTGAATACAGAGCCTCTTTTGCCAAAGAGTATCATGCATTTAAGCTTTAGTCACCTGTATCATAAACCACAAGTCACATACAGATGAGAGTTAAAGTTTATTTCAAACAGTAAAATGTTTATTTGGGCACATTTCTCTTTTTTCCCCTATAATAAAAGGCACCATATATTTGTAAGACACATGCTCCTGGCTAAGCTTCAGCTGGAGTGCCATCCTGGCAGGTCTTTTTTATTTGTGAGTGCTATCTATGTGTTCTAGACAGGGCCAGTGCCAGATAGGGAGGTTCTTGTGCCTCGGGTGCTGGTACGGGTTTGGCTGCCCTTCCCAGGACTTCCAGTTGCAACAGTGCTTTCCTTTGTATTCGGTGAATTCAGCATTTCCACAGTTGCAACTACTGATCTCATACCAGCAACATAGTAGCCAACATACTCAGACAGAGTATACTTGTTTGTAGTTCAAGGGCGCCTGTGAGTTCATGGCTCTGTGGTGGCTATGAACCAAGTACCCTGCTGGTGGATTTTAGGTCACTTCCTCAGGACTCTGCCTTCCCTTTCCCTCCTTTCTTTTCTCACCAGCACCAAACATGGTGGTTTTAGTGAGATGGGCTTCTGAGGAGATGAAAGAATGAGTTGTTTTAGGGAAGTCTGCTTTTAGCTGTCAACATGAACCTCAGTTGAAAATGAAAGACATGGAGCTGGGTGCTGTGGAAAACTGATCAACGCACAGTATTGCTGCAATGACGCTAGCTTATCTTCTTGGCCATCCTCTTTAACACGCTTTAGGCTCCTACCCTGGAGAAAACGCCCATGGCTTCTGGTCAGCAGCTTTCCTTTCATTCTCCGATTGTTCAGTTTTAAAGGTATCATTAGTGCCTCGCTTGTTTGAAAGTAATTTTCTAGATCTGCCCGATGTTCCTAGTAGTTCCTGGTATTTTTTGATTCATGCTGGGTTCCTGACTGAATCTCCAGCTCCCTTTCTTCATGATACTGTATACATTTCTCTAACTTCATTTTCGAACTAGAATTATTATAATTATTCTTTATTTCAGGAGAATTTGATAGTCATCTCAGTGATACTTATGCTCCCAAGAACTGCTCTTAAAATTCTCAGGGGATCTTATATAAGCTGGCAAATTGTAAATCTTTCATCTCTATAGCAACCGGGCCAGAAGGAGCTCCATAAACTACTTCCGGTTTGAAGGGATTTTTTTTTTTTTGGATACGTGTTTTTTGTCTCATTTAGTCTGTCATTTGGACAAGTGGTTTTGTGAGTCATTCAACGTTGACCTTCAAAATTAGATTTCTTATTTTGTATTATGAAATATTTTTCATCAGAAAAGCTTGCTATGTTTGGATAAATAATACTCATTCGTACAAAATTGGCACCTTTACAAGATTAAATTTAATAACTATGAGCGCTGTTTCACCATTTGCTTGTTTCCTTTTTAGCATCTTCCTATTTTTTTAAAGTAAGGATTTGTGGTTAACAGTGTAATTTTTATCAGTTTTTGGATTTATTATTGACTGTGCTTTTATTACTACTATACTGTATCATCTAGTGCTACAGTTTCAGTTGAATACATGAGTGTGGTTAATATTAGTGTTTTTATTTTCGTGAAAAAAAACTTGGCAAATTCATAAATTCTAATTGCTTCTTTGTATAAAATTTGGGGTTTGTTATGTATAAAACATGTCATCTGCAGATATGTACATAATAAGAATTTTATTGCTTTGAATATCTTAGATTCTCTGACCCTGTACTGCCTTTCTACAGACTCTTGCACTGCCTGAATTTCATAGTAAAGTACTGAATTGAGAATAAGAAAGTTATTGTCTTTTTATTGGTAGCAGAAGTACAGTTTTCAATAATTTATTAAAAAGTGAAATTTGTTCCAGATATTATATACACATATTTTATCATTGCAAGGAATGTCTGATTTATAAAGTTTTCTCTGTTTTTTAACAGATATTTGGTTTTTATTAAACATTTTCCATGAATTTATAAGTCAACCATACGATTTTTTCAGCTAATGTTATGATGCTCACTGACTTATTTTATACTGACAAATCAACCTTGACTTTGCGAGATATCTCATGACATTGTTGTGTATTGATACACTTATTTTTCTGATATTTTGTCTAGAAATATTGTATTTGTGCCCTGAAAGTGTCCAGGACAGGGTTTTCCTATCTTGTAATATTCACTTAAGGTTTTCAGATTAAGTGATTTCATTAGGTGAATGGCCAAAAAAAAATCCCTCTTTCCCTATTCTGTGTTTGCATTGTGTTGTAGAACAGACTCCCTTACTGGAGATGCTTTTAAAGAAAGCCTTTATGAACATTTTGGAGAATATTTGGGCAA
Source organism: Arvicanthis niloticus (assembly GCF_011762505.2). Taxonomy (NCBI): domain Eukaryota; kingdom Metazoa; phylum Chordata; class Mammalia; order Rodentia; family Muridae; genus Arvicanthis; species Arvicanthis niloticus. Next base: position 115,846,258 of record NC_047660.1, on the reverse strand, counting down.
TTTCCATAAATTTGTTTTTCTAATATATGCTTAGGTTATCATTTTTTTTACCTTTTGAACCTCTTTTGACTTCATTTACTCTTTTTTAAAGCCCCATGTAATAGTTGATAAAAGTATCATGTTGGTTTTTAAACTTTTATGTAAATCTTTAGATATTCCATTAAGTATGACCCCACAAAATTTTACTGGCATGTTGTATACTACTTGGATCTTTTCAGAAACACATTTTCATTCTAATCTGTCTGATCTTTGGTGATTTAGACATCTAATGGTTGCCTTCAATGAACTGGGAATTTTCCCTTTCAAATATTTGCTGTTTAATTATAATTTGGTGAAATGAAGATTTCTCCTTTTCCATTTTTGCTGTTTAATTCTAATTTAATTTCTTATTAAAAAAAAAAACCAAAAAAAAAAACCTCTTTTAAGTTGTTTTGAACCACAACTTACTTTTACTTATTTATTTTTTTAAATGATCCAAAGCTCCACAGGGGAAAATGTGATTTCTTCTGTATTGTTTGATCTGTTGTTAACATCATTCTCTTAATTCTTTGATACATAGCATACATATTTGACACACCCATATACACATGCATATGTTCTAGACCCACATATATAATATGTAGTTCAGTTACTAAAATATTTAGTTTTTTATTGATTATTGCTCTGGTAAAAACCTATTTTATTGAAAGTATTAATCATACTTATATTTAATTTTTTGGCATCTAAATCACAGGGTTTTTTTTTTTTTGTTTTTGTTTTGTTTTTCTCTTGGTTTTGGCCATTTCTGCTCATTCTGGCACAACTAGTAATTTCTCTCTTTTCCAGGCACTGTTTAGAGACTTTAAGGTGACAGAAGTTCCTGATTGGTGCACTCTTCCATCCAAGATTCTGACTCTAAGTCTGGAGTGTGCCCATGGATGGTTCTAAGGACCAAAGAGTCCAGGCAGTCCTGAGCTGCACTGTGTCCCTCATCTCTGAGGTTGTGGAAAACTGTTATCTTCTTATCCTCAGAGTCATGAGTTTATATCGTTGATTGTCCTTCCTGTTCAGTATCTTGAACCCATCCTGGTTTGTTTCAGGACCTGCCAATTCCAACTTTGTGTCCTTAACACTTTAATTTCTCTTTAACACTGTAGAAATCTTGCTGTAGATTCCCAGAATTTCAGCTACATATCTCTGCTCATTTCTTTAGCTTTGTGGTTTATATCACTTGCCCTCTGTGAAGGACAAAGCATCTCTGGTACTAGATTCAGTTCACTCTGTTTCCTGTTTTCAGAAAGCCTGGACTTTTTGGTCCTGTCTGTCTGATGGCACGGTTGTGTTGCCTTTCAAGAGCCTTGAGTTTCTGACTAGCTTCTCGACCTTCTCATTGACGTAGTATCAGAAAGACAAGCTGGTCAGAAATGAGATTACTTCCACAAATTTTTCCTTTGAAAAAGAAAGTCATATTGCCCACATGCCATGACTAGAATATGTAGTATCTTTTCCATATTACAAACATCGTTAAAATTGTTCAATTTTTTGAGTTAATAAATTTTATTTTAAATCTCTCTCATCATATTTAATGTCATTAATGAGTCATTTTTGATTATATTTCATGGTTTTAAAGTAACATTTCCTACTTTGACATTTTAAATAATAGGATTTTTATTTTGAAAAGAAAGATGAGGGGAATTTGTATCATTCCTTATATTCAAATTTACTCTGTTGAATAAAACTAGTCAAGTCATGGGAAATGAGAATTTCCTCTTTTGTTTCCCTTTCATTCATTTTTCTTCCTTGAATTAAAAAAAAAAAAAAAAAAAAAAAAAAAAAAAAAAAAAAAAAAAAAAGCTTTTTCTCTGATTCTTCTTGTCATTTTTTCCCCATGTAATGAATTTTGCCATTGAAGCCCACTGCATTCACACCATTTTACAGGATCCGAGAATATCCTCTTTGTGCCCTAAAAATAACTATTTCTCACAGTTTTCCAGATCTGGCATGTTTTAATGAAATTGCTTGCACAGAAGTTAGCACAGCACCTTGCTTCATGGCTTCCTGACGAAGCTTTTCTGCTCTATTTCCTAGGTCATATCCTGTGATTAACAGTTTTCTCTTCACTCTATTTATTTTCTAGCTTTTCTGAAATTATTTCAACACTTGCTGAATTGTCCTTTAATAGCAACCAATTTGTGACCTTTGAAATAGAAACAACTTTTTAATTTTTTTGTATGGGTGTGTAAGTACAAGTATGTGTATGTATGTGTGTTTACATGTGTAAGGATGAACACATGTAAATATGGAAGGCAGAGGTTGACATGGATATCTTCTCTATCATTTTTCACCATATATTTTGAGACTGGGTCTCTCCCTGAGTCTGGAAAATGGAGAATCAGCTAGACAAGCTGCCTCACAAGCCCCCAGGATCCACCTGGACTGATGAGGGTACCACATACTTGGCTTTTTGGGGGTATGATCAGAATTGAATGCAGGTCCTCATGTTCATAACTTTAGCATGGGACTGGAGGGGCTGAGACATGAAGATCCCTGGAACTCACAGCCATCTAGGCGAAATACCAAGCTCCGGAATCAATGAAGAGAGCCTGTGTAAGAAATAAGGTAGAGAGTGACAGGGCAGGACCGTGTGTCACCATATGGCATCCATAGGCACATTCATGGATTTGTAGACACTTACCCACACATTTTGACATATGTGCACATGCCCAGGCATACATACACACACACACACATGCATATATGCACACACACCATACTATACGTGAATACATGTACACAAAGACTGTATTTAAATACAATTTGATATCTCTTTATTTCCCTTCCATGCATTGTCCTCTTGAATCCTCTTCCTGATTATGTCTCATGTATACCATAATAATCACTAATTTTATTTACATTGTACATAGCTAATTCTGTACTATAGAGTCCTCAACTCTTTATAATAAAGTGGATTTCCCTTGGAATCAGAAATCTGCCTTGTTCATTTTTATTAATCCTGTTAGCAGTGAGTGAATGTACATGTATTAACTAAAATGAAGAGCTCAGTAGAATGTCTATGAAATTAAACATGAAACACAGGGTGAACTGCTTTGGTAAAGAGAGTAAGTATTGTGTTTAATTTCCAGCTGATCATTTAACTTTTGGATAGTTACTGAAGTTGTGCTCACCTTGGCACAACATCAAAACTGTACAATTGGTTTTTTTAAAATTTTAACTGAGTCACTCTTATTACTCTCAGACATACTCAGTGACATTAAAGGCGGCATGTAAAGATGATATGAATGTTTGAAATGTCCTTTTGTAGCTCTTATTCCAAATTACATGTTTTATTTTTCATGAATCTTGCTGGCTTGTATTCAAGATTCATTTGCACATTTCTCAAAAGTAGAATGTCTATGAAATTCATCATGTAACACTGGCTGAATGGCTTTTGTATACGCGGTAAGTATTGTGTTTCATTGCCTGCATGGCCTTTAAATTCTGGATAGTTAAGTTTTGAAAAGCCCCCATTCATTCTACAAAATAATGGTTTGTTGTGACATCTTTATGTATGTTTGTCATGATTTTTGTTTATATTTTTCTTTACCTTTTCTGTGTCTCCAACTCCTCTCTTTCCTCAATCTATACCTTAGGAGGCAAATATATTTAGCCCATGTTCTTTTGAGGTATATCTACTTTTGTTTAAAAACAAAATAATTTAACTAGATGGTAACTGTTTATTATTTTGTAGAACTTTCCTTGTCCATGGCCTTTGGCCATGTCTCTACATGCATTTGAAAGCATTAAACAAAGGGTCCAAGGTCATTCCACCAATGTCTTGTTCTTCTGTTGTTGCTGTTTTTATTCTGGTAAGTAAATAGCCATCATACCTGAAAACATTATATAAATTTATCAATTTATCTTCTTTTTTTTTCTGGGCTTGAGACATTATGACCCTTACTACTATTTTTTTTTTTTTAGTTTTGTTTTTCATTCAATATGGAAATAATAAATATAATCAAAGACATATAAGAATTGTTATACTAAGCATTTATGTCTGTGATTGACAAAAGCATTTTAAACAGTAAACATACCAGTTAAATGAGGCTCAAAAAGACAGATTTTACATTCCCTCCCCAATGTGTTTAAAGTATAAAATAACAAAATAGAAAGAGAGAAAACTGAGAAGGAGGATAGATGGTGGGTTGTCAGGTCAGGCTGTACCCAGATCGCAATCACTCCATGTTGTATAAGCAGTGGCTTCCAAATGGTGCTTGTTCCGGAGTGGTTCCACAGTCTAAAAGGGCCGTTGGCTCTATCTTGTGTACAAATACTGAGCTGGGAACGATGCTACATTTTGCTTGTGCAAACAAATGCTCAGGACCTTTCTAGGGTAAATCATAAGATATAGATTCAATCTCCTCATTCACATAAGTACAACATTATCACCCATTATCTTATAAAAGTAAACCAAGAGCATGCAGACATCTAATTGTATCAACACCACACCAGGAAAATCAGGCCTTCCAGCTTATGGGACACATCTGATTTAACCACCCCAGCTATGGCTGGAGGAACTTTGTTAGCTGTTCCTCTCAAGTGGTGTTCCTGGCTATTTTGGGCTGCCTCTTTCTCAGGTTCAGTGCAGCTTCTCTGACTCTTACCTGCAGGTTTTTAAACCCTCATGTGTGGAGCAAGTGCCACTGAAGAGGAGTATTCCCGGAACAAGAGTGAGATCTAGACACGTCCAAACCTTGAAAATCTCATCTTGAGATCTGTAGCATCTCCCTCTCTGGATTACTCCCTTCCTGTTCTGGGTTTGCATGCTTAAGTGCATGTACACAGCCTTATAGCCGCTATCTCCACTACCATTGAGGTAGTCAAGTTTAACTTATTCCTTTCCAATAAAGAAATGTCCAGCAAGCATCTGAAATTCCAATAATGTACACACACCCTGAAAACCCCTACCACTTCTGAAGGTAATAGTCCCTATTACCCCAATAAAGAGAGATGTTTCACTGAAAACCTCTCTAAGAAGGTTATTTCTCCACGGCACTCAAGCCAACCTAGATACTGCGAACTGAACCCAATACCCCGAGGGCAGAAGGGGAACCAGGCAGCACGCTTGTAAACATCCCTCTTCCGAGGGTATATGAGCCACCTTGTCAGGAATCTATGGTTTGAGGTGAGCCTGGGGACACCAAAGGAAGAGTAGGGGAAGGGTTGAAGGAGCTGACTGGGATTGCAACCCCATTAACTAACCTGACCCCTCAGAGCTCCCAGGGACTAAACTGCCAACCAAAGAGTATGTACATGGGTAGGACCTTGGCTCCTGCTACATATGTAGCAGAGGACTGCCTCATCTGACATCAATGGGAGAGAAGACGCTTGGTCCTGTGGGGGCTTGATGTCCCACAGAAGGGAGATACTAGAGGGGTGAGGTGGGAGTGGGTGGGTGGGTGGGGAGGCACCCTCTTAGAGGCAAAGGGGATGAGGATGGAATGTGGTATTCGTGGATTGGAGACCAGTAGGGGGAATACACAGACACGCATACACCTTGTTAAAAGATAAGAAATGATAATTAAAAAGGAAAATAAATACACAATAAAGAAAAATACCCTTGGCATCTATAGATATTTTTAATACTGAGAACTTAAAGCACATAACTGAGGAGTGGGTAAAATTTTATTTTGTGTATCACATTCTAGTTCTAGTGTATATCAATAAAAACAATGATATTACAAAGAGTAAGACAGGAAAATAAGGGGAAAAAATCACAGAAATAAAAACATTATTGCTTTAAGTCTTATTCAGCTTTGAAACTTAGCAAATGTGTGCCCTAGAGCAAATTGCTTGTTTAAGCTTCTGTATCTTAAATTGTTGAACAGGGCTAAAGATAGTATTCATTCTTTTTCTTTTGATTTGTTAAACTAAAATAAAGAATTCTCAGGCACATCTTCAATGAAGGGGAACCTCTCACATAGTCTCAGGTTTCCTTATTGTGTTCCTTCTTAGTTGTTTACACTGACATGTAAATTTACTGTTCTCATTACAGTGAGCCAGGTAAGAGGGGACTCTGAATAAGAATAGTACCACCAACACCATAACACCAGCACACCATAGATTATGTAAGACTTTCAGCATTTTTTTTAAGACCTCTAAAAGTAAATCTTGAGTTTTCTTGGTGGTGGTGGTGATGATGATGGTGATGGTGATGACAACAGCATACTTTCATTCTAAGTACTAAATTGATTGAGAAATACAAATGAGTCTGAAAAGATTCATATTGTAGAGTGAAAAAAAAAAAAATATATATATATATATAGGCTTTTTCTTTACCCTAGACCTAGACCTGAGCAAAAGAATGTAAGTTCTAGAAAGCGGGACTGAATGTAAGATTTTCACTGCCCTGGGACACATTCCGGGTGGAGGACATTATCCCTGAATCAGAGGACTTTTACTGGATTACATTCCTCAAGCCTCAGGGAGTAGACCCCACCTGTGGGTGGGAAAAGCCCAAGGCAGGAAGACACATTCCTGACCACAGAGAAAGATGCAAGCCATGTAAGTGGGGCTATAGCCAGAAGAAGTGAAAAATAGTTTACCTGAAATAGTTGGTAATGATCGTTTAGGGTAGGTTCCTCTGAAATTTTCCACTGTTCTGGGTTACCACCCCCCCCTTGGTCTTTCCAGTGTTACAACCTGTTGGTGTTCAAACTTTGTAAAGCAATCAATCATGTGTAACCGCACGAAAATACAACCAATCATGTCTAACCACGTGAAAATTTCTCCCTTTCCCTATAAAAGAACCCCCTCAGCTTGCTGGCCTTTTGTCAAAATTCTGTTCCTGTGTGGACAAGCAGTTTTGATCTTGGCTAGCCAACTCCCCAATAAACCTCTGCTGATTGCATCCAGGAATGGTTTCTTGTGGTTTTTGGGTGGTCGTGATTTCCTGAGACTTGATGAAGGGTCTCCCGATTTTGGGGGTCTTCAATATGTCAACTTTTCAGAGATAAAATTGGCTTGATAATAACTATAAATGAGTCTCCTATCATAGTTCTCCCATCCTTCTATTTGAAATAATGTCCATCTTCAGGAAAATAAAAAGCTCAGGAAGAAACCTTGGTACCCCTATGAGAGAGTTTCAGTGTCTTCTACAACACTGAATTCAGAGTCTTCTAAATTTTCAGTAGTAAGAGACTTGAAACCTCTAGAAGTTCAAGTACCCATGTACAGGAGCAATAGCATGCTGGAGAATGCTTTAGTCCTATACATATCAAGGACAAGAAATGCGAGTGATAACTAATAACTCACCACTCCTGGGTAGAATGCTGTGCTGTGAGCATGATGTTATACTTTTCCTTTCTCCTCCTGTGGATGAGTCAGGCTCTAAGACTTGTCGGGAAGTGCGTGTGTGCAAGCTATAGACACAGAGCCATTAAGTTGACATCCTAAAACTCTTACTTCCAAGGAAATAGAGTGGGTGTCACTGTTTTTAAGCCTAGGAAATGGTATGACTGATCTGTCCTGCATAGTTTTATGTCAACTTGACACAAGCTAAAATCATTTGAGAAGAAGGAACCAGGCAGTGGTGGCGCATGCCTTTAATCCCAGCACTTGGGAAGCAGAGGCAGGCAGATTTCTGAGTTCAAGGCCAGCCTGGTCTACAGAGTGAGTTCCAGGACAGCCAGGACTACACAGAGAAACCCTGTTTCAAACAAAACAAAACAAAACAAAACAAAACAAAAAAGAAGAAAGAAAGAAATTGCCTCTCTCATATCAGCATTTTCTTAATTAGTGATTGATTGGAGAAGGCCCAGCCCATTGTGAGTGGTGCCAACCCTGGGCTGGTGGTCTTGGGTTCTATAAAAGAAGCCATCTGAACAAGCCACAGTGAGCAAGCCAGTAAGCAGCCCTCCTCAAGGCTACTTTAGCTACTCAAGGCTAGCTCCTGTCTCCAGGTTCCTGCCATCTGAGTTCCTGTCCTGACTTCCTTCAGTGATGAACAGTGATATGGAAATGTAAGCCAAATAAACTCACTCTTTCCAAAGTTTTCATGGTTTCATGACAGCAATAACTAATAAATAACAAGACACCCTCAAATAGAATTTATTGTTTCTCCTAATCTATAGGAGTTTAAACTCTCGCAGGGAGTGAACCATAGTGCAAGGATTTATATAAATCTAAGAATATTTTAGGTAGTCAAGAAGGCAGATATGTATCAGATATGAATAGAACTTAGGATACAACGGGTACATGGGACCAATAATCATATGCAAATATTTGTTTTTGATGATCATTGTACAAACTAACTTAGCTAACATACACAGAAGTGATTGGTGAATGTAAAGTTTTCAGCAACTTCTGATTGCTGCTTTCATTACTGTTAATGTGCATCAACTTCCTCCTTTCTGAAACAAGGCCAAAGATTTCTTAGATTTGCTAGAGCTCCAGATTGTTGTGAGAATTAAATATCATGTTGTACCAGAAGTTCTTTGTAAGATATAAAGTACCATACAAATGGAAGGTACCTTTATTGATTTGTGAGTTTACTTTTAGTCCTCAAGCCCAACTTACTTAATGCTCTAATGATGAAATTTTGAACTACAAAATCTGTTAGAAAATGCTGGAGTAAAGTAAACAGAGGTTGAGACCATGATTTTCAAAAAATTGTCAAGAGACTGATTAGACTAATTGAACATGGCCTAGAATTGATTTTGTAGTTTCTATCTACTTCAGTTGGGAATGCAGATGAGCTCAAATGTGTGGACACTGGAAAGCAGAGCTGAAAATCTAATTCATCAACTTGAGGGCTCTCTAGCCTCTCAGAAAGGTGATCCTTTTGGAATCATTGAGAAGTGTATAAGATACAGAATATCAGGTGCCCCCAGGCCTACTCAGTCAGAATATTTAGTTTAACAAGCCCTGAGTATTTATGAGTTTATTTACAAGTTCAATAAAAACTAGAAAACTTCCCCTTTGATAGCATTCATGACATACTTAGTTAATATCTTTAACACTTAACTGTATGTTCTATAATTAATATTTAAAGACATAAATACTATACATACATGCAGATTTTAAAACTTTTATGTCATGTTTGTATTTTATTTTTCTTAGTCTGTTTATCCTCAGTCACTTTCAGTGTCCACTTTGGATTCATTCACTTTTCAATAATCATATTCCGAATGGTTACAATGCACCCAGTACTCAGCTCAATTCAGAGTGTACAGTAGAAGTGAGGCAGTCTGGTTTCTTTGTGTCATGGTCCTATTTATGTTGAGTAGTATGAAAGCAGGAGTATGTAATAAGCACATAAGAGCAGAGTGAAGATGTTGGAGGTGAGAGAGAGGCATCAGGCAGCTGCTACTTGCACCACTTACCTTGGCAGGCCAACATAACTGAGAACATTTCTTCAGTTTAGAAGACTAGGAAGGCAGACATTCAAGAGCTGAGCAAGGGTGATGTTAACTAAAGCTTTAAAGACGAAAAGGGCTTGGAATCATCTGAAAGCTGCAGTGCCTGCAGTAGGATGAAGGGATTGATGGATTGAATATGTCTAGATCAGACAGACTCTTGCAAGTGTAGTCTTCATGTCTGTCACTGAAATGCAATAGGCAGTCATTAATGTACAATAGGCATATGTAGGAAAGTGAAAGCAGACAACTACCTCTGAAACACACCTCAATACATTATGAAAAAATTGTCCATTGTTTCTGTAGATCGTGAGTTAGATGGGACACATTGGAAGCTTGCAAAAGTAACACAGAGGACTTGGATGAAGATGAGCGATCAATTTTAGGGATGTGTGTTTGTATCTGTAGCTCTGCCATCAGATTCATTTCTGGTTGTCACCTTTTTTTGTTCTGCCTTCCAGGCCATGTCTTCTCCCTGAAGCTGGCTTCTGCTCACAGACACCAGCTGGAGACTGAAGGAAGGCAGGGCATCCCTTGCAGGTGCAGCCTGTCATCCATGGCACCGGTTTGCTCCAGACTGTTTTGTTCTGCTTCCAGATTCTACCAGATGCCATTAGCCTATTAAGTCCCCATCACACCATGTCCTTCCCTGGCCTACTGATAATCTTTCTGTTGCCATTTGCAACTTCTCTTTAGCACCTCTGTTTTTGTTTTCTGTTTTTGCTTTTTGGTTGGTTTTTTTCATCACCTGTATAGCCATTTCCCTGCTTTTAGCTTTTCCTGGCTTTAAACATTTAACAAGTTATCCTTTCCTGCTTAGTCGCCGATGGATATAAACAATGAGAGGTAAGTAGCTGGGTATAAGGAATGAAGCACATACAGTTTTCAAAGAGGGAAATCTGTAGTTCACTTTTGGAAAAACTGGCCTTATGTTTAAAATACAAAATCTAGGTGGCAGATAAACACATGGACCCAGAACTCACAGCTGATTATGAGTTACTAATAATATTTAGCAAATAAGATGCTGATCATGCACAAATGTCCATTACAATAAAGCAATGAATGGAGAAAAGGATTTTAGACTGAATTCTGAATAACTTGAGGGGTTGACTATTATTGGAAAGACCTGTAATAGGACTTAAAGAAACTTCTGTGCTTCTGATTCCATGTTAAAATAACTAGAATGTATATAGCATGTCCATCATTTGTCTACCACGTTACATACACTGTACTGCCACATAACATGGAACATGTTATTGGAACACAAAACCTATAAACATAGGCACTAAGAAATTACAGAAAAACAAGGCAAGATTAGTTCTATTTTAATTGTGGAATAAATGGGCCCACTGGTCTGAAACACATTTTGTTTCTGTTTCCTTGGATAAGGCGAGGCTATATATGCCAGTAATTAGATTCCAGTGAATTGTCCAACCCTGTCCAAGGCCAGAGTGGCTGAAATCTAGTTCATTGTCTCCTATCTATACCATGTGTGTTGGTTCAGATTTCTGTTTTTGTTAGAGTTAAGGAGACTTTCTATAAACCCTTATCAGTAGGAGCTAGTTTTTCACCTAATATATGTGTGTTAGTTTTCTGTCACTGTAACAAAGTACCCAAGGTGAATAGCATAGGTGAATAGCATTTTAAGTGAGAAAGGTTTGTTTGGGTTTATAGTTAAGGAAGTTCATGTTTATGACCACATGGGTCCATTATTGCTTTTGATTTGAGGTAAGACAGCATATTATGGTAGGAGTGTGTGGTTGAACAAATCCATTATCTAAGAAGCAATAACTAGTAAGATTGATGCGATCAGTGTCTCATACTCTGTCTTTGGAAGCATGCTTTCCATGTCATGAGGACTTCTCACATGGCCTCACCTAAAGTTGTTGAACCTCCGAAAAGTACTACCCTGGAGACAAACATTTAACACATGGGCCTTTAAAGGACATCCAATATGCAAACTGGTGATATGGACAGATGTACATATACCTCCATAAAAGCTTTGAGAAAGGCAGGACCAAGGTTGCTATTTGCAAACCTTAGTCATAAGCTATGCCATTGATGATTGAAGGCTTTCAGAAAACTCTGGGTAGGCTGAGCCTCTGAGGAGAAGCCTATGAGAAGAGAGTTTCTCAAAGCTTTGTTCTCAGACTGCATATAACAGAAACCATTACAAGAATGCAAATTCTAGGACATTCCATTAAAACCCCAAAATTCTAATCTGCAAGCATAGGATCCAGGGCTTCAATCTTCCACAGACATTTTAAGAGGAAGTTTGTCTTATGCACATTAAAAGTGGAAAACAACTATTCTAGGGGCATCGGTTTGTCCAAAGAGCTCAGACTCCACTTTATCGGATTGATGATCTTCCTTATGAACATTGAAGGAAGACATAAATGTCTTTGAAATTTCTTACATTGAAACCAAACCTGGTAGCAGCCCAGATTGCTCCTTCAAATGCCTTTGCACTGAAGAGCTGGCACTGTGCTCATGTCCTATGGGGCCCCAGCTCCAGTCCCTATTGTTTTGATCCTTTATTTGTTTAGTTTTATTTTCCATCATTGACTTTGGAATGACTACAACAGTAGAGACCACAAGCCCTGACCTCGTCACCACTACTGACACTGTGCCTGTCTGAAAGTAGGCAATCAGCATATATTTTCTTACAAATCAACACAGAGAGATAGACTTCTAATGGACAATTCAGAGTTAGGAGATTTGCTTGTCTCCTTTCAAATTTGCTTATGAGATGATGGTTCTTAATTATAGAGATGTCTCAAGTGAAGCTTGTTTGGGTATTAAGTCTGAGCATTTTCAGAAGTCACTTATACAGCTTTGATTTTATGATTCACAGACTTTCTTCATCCTATCCCCCCCCCCCAAATGTATATTAACCAATGACCTCTCTTTACTGCATTTGGCAGCATCGTCTTAGTAGTTTCTGGAAATTACTTTCAGTTAATAAATTCAGGATCTGAAGCCATAGAAATCACACATACACACGCACACAAACACACACACACACACACACACACACACACACACACACATACACCTCACACACAACACACACACACACACACACACACACACACACACACACACACTAAGCAGAATGTCCAGGCATATAATATGTTAAATCTTTAAATAGTAAAGAACTATAAGTCTTCTTTGTTTCACTATTTTAATTACTTGTTTGTAATAAGGACCCCGGAAAGCAACATGTTTACTTAGTGTCTCTGACCTGCTCAGTGAGCATCCGCCCTGTGCCTTTCTAAAACCGATGCATGCCTAGAGGGAGGTAAAACAGCCATTAATCCTGGAAGATATTTGTCTTCCTTTCTTTTGACATTTTATTGCCCTTTAACTCATTTGTGAAAGATATCAAAGCACATTCAGGCTGGGAATACAAGGCCCTTTCATTAAAATGGTAGGTTTCTTTGAGATCTCTTTGTCCTTCCCTATAGGAACACTTTGATGGGTACACAAGGAAAGATTTATGAAGAAAGTAATAGGTAATTTTAAATCAATAAATTAAAATACCACGGAAATAACATCCCAGTGTCATTTAGATAGATAAAATTGTTTCCAAGACAATGATATAAAATTATTCTTAGTCAAAACATCAGAAAAAATAAAAGGAGGAATGTCTCCATGAGTGACATGGTCAATCACATCATGTGTAACTCAGGGAAATAGGGTGGTTTTTGCTCTGAAGGATAGAGAAAGCAATGACTAGATGCTCTTTGTCTCCACCGGTTTAGTTTTGGTAAGAGAGTTAGTGACCATACATGTAAAGGAGCTCTACTTACAAAGCCAGAGTAGAGTCTGTCATGTTCAGTGGCTTTAAAACTAGAGTTTTTCTAGCTATTCATCTATCTTTATTTAATTTTTAAAATGACCATGTGTTGATTAGGGTACAGTTACATGACATTTTATTTTTATTTCTTTCTATGGAATTGGTTCATTTGTTTAGAGGAAAAAAAACATCAAATGTGGGAAACTGTGAGGGAAAATAAAATCATGTGTAATCACATAGACTGGAGGTAAATACTGATATTTTATCATATTGTTTTATATTTTGCATTTCTGTCTGTAAGTAAGTATATAGTTTGTATATGCATATAGAAGTATACATTAATACATTTTAAACTCATGGGTATAAACTGCTGGCACATAAATATAAAATGAAATTATCTTTATATACTCTATAGATAACAATCAAGGCCTAGTTTTTATAAAGTAGTATTTCAGATTCTCAAGCACTGGCTGAGAATAAAAACCCCTACCCGTCTGCCTTTGTAGAACTTATCGGGATATGAAACAGTAACTTTCAATGCCACATATCACAATGATGTATGTCCTAATTTTAGCTTCTGCAATAGCCCCATGGTTTTTCCTATGGAGAGTTTGTTCAGGTACATGATCACTTCTTTCCTCAGTTCTAGTCTCTTTATGCCACTCCCTCCTGGTAAGTATAGCTACTGGCCTTCATGGCTTCCCAGAGCTAGATTGAGGATGCACTGACTAGGGACATCCCAGGATCAGATGGGAACTGAAAATTTCTCAGTATTTTCTACTGCTTTTGAAAGAGGCTGAACACTACTGCAGAAAGTGACCATCTGATCACATGGCTAAGCTGGTTCAGTTCAGACTCACATACTCAGTTCTATGCTGCAAAGAATAGAGTCACTGAAGCATCGTCTTGATCAGATGGCTGACCATTTCACTATTACAAACATGTTCACTGCTCATTAAACATGTTCATTAAACCCAACACTGGTGGTGTATCTGAACGTGCCCTTTAAGAACTTATAATTATATTTCTCTATCTTACATTTTATATGGTATTTTCCTGGCTGTAAGGTCAGGACTCAAACAGCTGCCTAAAAGTCCTATCCCTTATCATACCTCCTCTTCTGCCATCCTTGTCATTTTTATCCTTGTTTTTTCTGCCAGTGAGTAGAGTAGATCTTTTTCATGATCGTATGTAATGCTGCACTGATGACACAAGTTACTCTTGGATTCAGAAATATATACTATATAGCACAGAAACATGAACGTAGATTCTCAAAGTCCTACCATGGGTGTATATTGAGAGTAGGAAAGCCTGGATGAGCCTCTGGGCCTCCCTCCCCTTTCACTCATTGCTCCACACCAAACACAACTTTCCTTCTTATAATGATATTGACCCTATGTCACTAGATTCCTCCAATTCACACTCTTACTGACCAAAGTTTATTTTCACAAATGTAGTTTCTTCTACTAGGATGCTTTTTGTCCTCATGGTTAGACCCCAATTCTCTAACTGTGCTGAGTTATCAAAACACTTAACCTAATATCTGTATGTACATAGTTATCATATCTTAGACAAAATTAAATATAGGCAATACCAGTACAACAAATAGATTCTACCCATGTGAGTGAGGTGGCCATCTTATTACCAGACATTCAGGCATAGGTATCAGATATTTGGATATCCATCTTCATCTGCATATTTTCAAAAGAAATTTAGGAAAAAGAAAAATGATAGAAAAAAATTTACTTACAGTTTGGACAAACCACAGAGAGAAAAGTTAATTTTTCTTCACTGTACTTATGAAAGTTTTTTATTTGTAGAAAAATATGAGATGATTGTGAGAATATATGCAGATTTATCTGTGAATCCAATGATAGTCATTTCCCAAGGGTGCCTTGCCTGGGCCTCAGGCTGCCTACCCTGACTATTCTCTTGGCACATTGCCTCTTTCTCAGCAAACAGGGTATATCATATTTTTGGAAGTTTTACTGTTACAATTCTACATCTGTAAGTCCTTTTCCTCATTGCCAATTCTAAACTTTTCATGAGTTACTGTTCAGTCAATTGTATGTGCATGCATATGGTATGTGTGCTCATGGGAATTTGAACACACACCCACACACACATTTATCTAGGAGAATAAGAGAATAAGCAGAATGTTCACAAATAGAATATGCTAAATCTTTAAATAGTAAAGAACAATTTTACCAAAGGAAAAATAGGAACAAAACTGATAAAAATGTGCATAATTTATATTATATTCACATTATAAATTTTACCATTCAATAGTCAGGTAAATATTAGCTTCATGCATTTCTCTAACGTAATGTTTAGGAGACCTGTACATGCATAGAACTGAGTTCACTCAATCATTTTTTGCATTTTCAAAAAATTAAGATTTTCATTACATTTGTTTTATAAAATTAATGTTATTTCTTTGTTGAATTCTATATAATAAAAATTCAGTTTTATTTTATGCATCTTTCTGTTATTGAACATGTTTAAAAGTCTCATTGGGAGGCTGCATCCATATTGTAAACATTTCATCACATTTCTTTTGTTTGAAAATTATTTGTTTCCCTCATTTCCATTTCAAAGCTTTGAAGTCATCCACATACAGCAGGATTTCCCTACTTCTTGATTTTTCTTGCTCTTAGCATGTTCTCATAAGTAGAAATGCTACATCATAAAATGTTAAGTTTGAACCTGACAAAACGATTCTCAAGTCCTCTGGTTATTCCAGATAACAGTGTATCATTTTCTGTGGAATTGATACAGCTAATGAGGTACCGTTAGTTACCACTACTAAATGAGGTCTTTGTGGATTAACATGGTTGCTGGGAGAAACAGTATCTTAAATTGACTTGATATAATTCATTCCTTAAAGGTACAAGAGTAAGCAATTGATATTGTTTACTAATAACAGGATTGGGCTTATAAATTTTCTCCAATAGAATCACAATAAAACAGGAAACATTTAACTCTGAACATCTATGTCTCAACTTCATAATCTTAGAAGGGTATAGATTTAATTTTTTCAAAGACCAATTTTAATGATGGCTCTTAAATGCTTTAACCTCCCTTTTAGGCCACCACCCACCAGAGGTAGTGGGAAAGAAAGAATACAGAGGAAGTGGACCTATTTAGAATGGTTTTTTTGGAGCAATTCCTATCTGTGTTGTCAGGAAATCAGCAGTTCAGTTTATAGGATCCTGGAGCAGCAGCTTGATCTACTTGCAAACACTTTATGGATATACCAGTAGTCCAGTTAGGTAGAGTTGGGACAGCAAGCATGAATCAGCAGCAGTGGCACTACCTAGCAGAGACAGCCAGACCTCAGCCTCAGAACTAGTCATCAGGAGGGACCAGGAGGGAGGGATGCCAGAAAAAGTTCTCAGCTGTGCATCTCTCAGTGAAGCAAAGATCAGCAAAGATGAGAGACCAACAAGCATTGCACAACTATCTCTATAAGCAAGCCAAGCTCAGCCTCCATCCCTGTCCATTGAATTCTATTTATACTCCCTTTAAATATCATGTGTCCTCTACGGATCTTGCCTCATCATATGTTATATTTCACCTTAGCATGTGTGTTTGTCTCAGCTGACAATACTCTGCCAATCAGCCTATGTCCACAGAAGTGGCAAGAAATTGTAACACAGTACCTGAAGTTTCTTGGTGTGTGTGTGTTTTTTTTTTATGGAGTCCCAACAAATGCAGCTCAACTACAGAATGTAAAGCAAAACAACTCATGTGTGTCAATAGCAAAGAATTCTTTATCACATATCCTTTCACATTCTTGCTTTAGCAGAATATCCTTTCACCTGTGTCTGCTTTAGCTAAATGTTCCTTCACGAGTCTGCCATAGCCTTTCACCTATGTATAATTCAGCTAAACATTCCTTCATGTGTTTGCCCAGCAAAACACCATCTAGCTGATTTTCCAAAGAACACCTAAGTTTCCACTTCAGAAGGGTAACTTATTATTGTTATGGCTATGACTCTTGGGAAGAATAAACAGATTCTGTCAGAGGGATATGATATCTAAGAACATTAACTGCAAGAGCAAGACCTCTAGGATGGAGCATTTTCCCCCTGTGGAGATGGGGTGGACACCAGTGAAAAGAGAAGCCATCCACTTATGCTAGTGGCTGTCATGCATTTCCTATGTGATGTCATGCTATGCTGACACAGTGTGATGTTTGTATCTTAGATGTTCATTTGATCAGCTTAATAGCCAGTTAATGCTCTAATTTCTAATTTTTTTCCTTCCTTTGTCTTTGGGGTTGTGGATTTGGTTTAATGCTTATATTATGTTAATTGGGTTCCCAAAATTACACGAGAATCCCACATGTAAGATTCTGAGGGTCCCTGCCTCAGTTGGTTCTGATTGATAAATAAAGTTGCCAGCAGACAATGTCTGGGTAGGGAGACATAGGAGGGACTTTAGGATTTGCAGGCAAGGGAACTGAGAGAGGAAGGAGGATTTAGAATAGCCATGCCTGGAAAGCAATAAGATCCAGGCTTGAGAGTTACAAAAGAGAGAGCATAACAATCATGTAAGAGTAAGGGAAGAACAACCCCAGGGTACAGCCCCCATTACCCTATCTTGGGCAGTGAAGATAAAATATAGCTTTTAGTAAGTAATAACTTAGGAGTATCAGAGGGGAGGGGTTAGCAATATGAAGTGGCCTAACCATTGAGCTTTTTAAGGCATGTTAAAATAGAAGGCTTCCTCTCTCTCTCTCTCTCTCTCTCTCTCTCTCTCTCTCTCTCTCTCTCTCTCTCCCTCTGTGTGTGTGTGTGTGTGTGTGTGTATGTGTGTCTTTCATTTGGGAACACAGAACATTAAGGTAGATCCATACCACTGCTGCTGGACAATTTGATCAGTATTAATCACTTACTGTAAACTTCATTGTCAATGAATTTCATTTGTCTATAATCAAACGGATGGCTTGTCTGATGTTTAATCTATTTTAACTTCTCTAAGTTGTTTCCAAGTTTCTGCTATGTTTGGCCTTTCCAATTTTTTGAAACTTTTGTGGAGTAAGTAAATATTCAGAGATTTACCCAATTCTGCATTCACTTTCTGTCATCAATGACATTGTACATTAACTGCTGCAGTTTGATGTCACCTTTGCATGATTTCTCTTACATTCTATCCGATGAAGTGACTAGGAGAGAAATATTTTACTTTTCAGGAGTATGTAATTGTGAGCACTCTCATTTTCTGCAAATATATCAATATGTTGTAGAATCATTTATGTGGTGAGCACTGTAATCTGATGTATCTCATTTTAAATTTGTTAGGATCAGAGGGTGTCATATTCTTAAAAGATAACTCTGGGACAAAGCATTTGTTTTTAAAAATACATAATTATTTTATTAATTCATTGAGAATGTCATATATACTTGTAATAAATTTTGTTTATATCCTCCCCCTCACAACCACCCAGTCCCAATCACATGTCTTCCTTATATATGTATGTAACTCATGAAATCCAGTTTGTGTTGTAATAATTATTTAAAAATCTGCCACTGGTCTTGCTGATTGTCTAGGCTGTGGTATTTCTGCCTAGATCAGACACTATGTTCCAAGGCCATGAGGCCACATGTGTACCGCAGCTAGAAACGGCCAGCCAGAGACACCAGCCTTGCTACCCATAAGACACCAGAGTGGGAGATGGCTCTACCAATCTTCCATGCTGTTTCTGCAAGGCTGGGCATTGCCAACCACATGGGCTCAGTACAGATGAGACTTAGATTATCCAAAGGCTTATATATTTAGTAATGATCAATAGCAAGATACCCTTACAATCAGAAGTGTGATCCAATACCCAACCTAGATATACCAGCTACCTTTGACTGGTGGAGACACGTGAACTTCTGCCTCCATGTTTGCCTCTCTCTCACTCATCTCTTAGCTCTTCTTCTTCCTTTTCTTCTTCCTCCCTTACTGCTCCTCTTCCTCCCTTACTCTTCCCACTTTAGCTCCTCCTACAGTTTGTGCTTCCTATATGCTTATAGGTGGGAGGGGGGGCTATCCACTGGATTATGGTTAACCTACCAGTCCCCGCATCTTTCAAAGATATAGACTCTTCCTCCTCTAAGAGCCCTCAACTCTCAATAGCCCTGTAGCTAGGTGTAGGGACTCCTGAGTACCGCCCTCCTCTTTGCTAGGATGTTGAACGGCTTGCTCTTGTGTAGAAAACAGAGTTGCTATCATGTCTGAGTAAAGACATCCTGTCATATCCAGAGGATACTGTTTTGCACTGGTCTTCCATGACCTCTGCCTCTTACAGTCTTTCTGCCTCCTCTTCTGTGATTTACAGTGTGGAAATGATATATATCTCATTTGTAGCTAATCATTCCACAGACACTTATTCTCTACACTTTGACCAGTGTGAGCTTTCCACTGTCCAGTGCACAAAGAAACTTCTCTAATACAGTCTGAGAGGTGCATTCATCTATTGGCGTAGATGTATGGATTTAGGGAGCCCCTTGATACTATATAAATTTAAGAAAGGAATAATAGTTGGTTCATAACATGGCCTATGAAATTCTTAGACATCAGTTCTTGACCAGATTTACAGTACCCGCCATTAGTTTTCCTCCTGTAGAGTAAAAAATCTAACCAGAAAGCATCCAGTTATCTCCCATAACAAATGAAAACACATTAGTTTAAATGACAGCTGAATAATTACATTACATTTGTTGATTTATTAATTCTCTCTGACTCTCTCTCTCTCTCTCTGTGTATGTGTGTGTGTATTCATGAAGACACATATGCATACACCATTCCACACATATGTAGTGGTCACATGACAACCTGGGAGGGCTGCTTCTATCTTTCTACCAGGTGGATCCCAGGGATTGAACTTAAGTAGTCAGGCTTATCAGCAAATGCATTTACCTGCTGAGCCATCTTACTTATCCAGAGTTGATTATTTTAATTAAAGCAATTATTTTTAATGGCCTTTTCTAGGATCCAAATTTTAAAATCTATTTTTATGTCATCAGCATTATCTAATAAGCTAATGTTAGCAATAATAAAGCATCTTACTCCCTTGGAGTGCTACAATATTTTCAGAAATAATTGGTTGACTATAAATCCTTTCAAAAATATAACATTTTCAGTCTTTTTCCCTTGGCTATCCTGTGAGAGTCTCCCCCGAGTAGCTGAGTCAGACAGATACAGACACAGCCAAAAAGTGGATGGAGATTGGGGACTCTTATGGAGGAGTAGGAATTAGGATTGCAGCCCCTAAGGGAATAGGGACTGTACAGGAAGACCAAGAGAGTTAGCTAACCTGGACCTTTGTGGCTGTCAGAGACTGAGTCACCAACCAAAGAATCTATACTAGCTGAACCTAGGCCCCTCCACACCTATGTAGCAGATGTGCCGCTAGACCTCAATGTACATCCCAAACAACTGGAGTGGAGACTCTCCAAAAAGCTGTTGCCTGTGTAGGATATGTTCTTTTAGCTGGGCTGCCTTGTCTGACCTCACTTGGGAAGGATGAGCCTACCTTTGCAGAGCTTTGATGTGCCAGGGGGTTATTTATTGGGCCCCCATTCACTCGGAGGAGAAGGGGAGAAGGAATGGGAGAAAGAATTGTGGGAGAGGGTGATTGGGGAGCAGTGAGCAGTATATAAAGTGAATAAGTAAAAAAATAATAAATAAAAATTTAAATTAAAAAATTCTAATTCTGTGTATAAACACAAATACATTCATATGCATTATACCTTTTATTATTTCTTTATCAACTGGTTTTCAAAAGAAATTTAAAAGTATTATTCTTTTCATTAAGAGCAAGGACAATATCTGGTTTAAACTTCACTAGACTACTTCAGAATCTTATAATAGTGATGTGAGCATTAAAAGCATGTAAAAATGTGTATAGGTCTTTCTCTGTGATCCAAAAAGTTTAGCAGACATTCAAATACACTTTTTCATTTGTAATAAACCTTTAAAAGTTAAATATTAAGCTAGACCTTGCTATCTTTGATCAACTATGCCAATATTGCTTCTCGAATCATGAAACTTTCCTAGTTTGCTCATCAAAGATTTTCCTCTTGATCAACACTATTTCCAATTTCATATTACATTTTCATATAAAAACTTTCATCTTTGAATCTCCCTCCCATGTAGATTGCCTTTGTTATTACTGCTCATGTGGGGCCTCCCATTCTTTTCAAACCACCTTGTAGATTTTAGTTATATATGGGACATTCTGATACCATGTTTACTCCTGACCAGTTTAGACTCAAAATGTTAAGCTTTAATAGTTTTCACAGTTGTCTGAAGTTTTGAGAATAAAAATGATCACTCACATTACTGTGGTATGAATCTGAAGACTTGTCCTAAGCTTTCCTACCTGTGTAGGGCCTTTCTATGAGGATGTTCTATGACATGGCAGCTGTTTTGCCTCAATATGAGTGATCCAAAACCTAGTGAGAGAGATGGCTTCTATCCATCAAAAGAGAACCAGGATTCTATAAAAATGTAAATATAGAAGGGAGTATGATTGGGGCTCTGTTTTATAGTCTATCTATCATAAAAACGTGGTCTTAAAATTAGCAAAGGCAAGGGAAGATAAAAAGAAAAGACAGTAGTAGAGATATGACGAATGCATTAGTAGGAAGCATACAAGATGATATTTAAAGTGATAAAAATTCTTGCCATGCATCCTAGTTTTACTTCCTGTTGCCATGATGAAATACCATCACAAAAGCAATCACCAAAGGGAGAAACAGTTTGTTTGGCTTATAGTCCCAGGTTGCTATTCATCACTGTGGGGAAGTCAAGGAGGAAATTTGGAGCATCTCCTCACATGTACTGTCAAGAGCCTAGAGAACAATAAATGCATGTATGCCACTGCTTAGCTTTCTTTCTCAAGTCATACATAGTGCAGCACTCAAACTCAGAATGGTGCCATCCACAGCGATGGGCAAGCCTCTCCCCACGTATTAGTATAGCCAAGAAACCACCATAGACATGTTCAAAGGCCAATGTGATCTGGAGAATGTATTGAGACTCTCTTCTCAGATGATCCTAGAGTTGATAATATAAACTAATCATTATGCCATACACACCACAAATACAAAATATATATTGGAAACAACAAATTATTTTCGGATATGATAATTTATAAAGCATTGAAAAATTTTACAGTCTTAGGCTTATTAAAGAGTTGATATTCTTTAGGAAAGTTTTAGGTTTTAGGTCCTAGGTTAAAGTTCATCTGTAAAAACCTGATCTGATAGTGACCAGTTATACACTGGTGACAGGGCTAAAGAGACACTGAAAAGCATAAGTGCTTCAGTCCATAGGAGCAGTAAAAATTATATTATCCAGGAAAAAAAAATCCTGATTATAAGCATTCACACATTTGAGGATAAAACTGCAAAGGAATAAAAGGTCATATAAAAGACCTAAATAGATGAAAAGCCATGCCATGTGGAGAACCTTCTTCAAATATTTAGGCTAAATAAAGTTGTTTTTTTTTTTTTAAATAAATTATCCAATCTCAGATATTCTTCTGTAACACTGGAAATAAATGAATATTTTTTTAGAAAGAAAAGAAGGAAATGTAAGTCTACATGATTTGAGGAAAAAAATAGATCTGAACAAAACTAAACAAAAAAATCTAGTAAAATTTAATGAAACTATAATTTGTTCAAACAACCAGAGAGATAGCTATGGCTAGGTAGGCAACTCTTATAAGGACAACATTTAATTGGGGGGTGGCTTACAGGTTCAGAGGTTCAGTCCATTATAATCAAGGCAGGAACATGAAAGCTTTCCAGCAGGCATGATGCAGGAGGAGCTGAGAGTTCTACATCTTCCAATGAGCTAGGATGAGGGTCTTAAAGCTCACACCCACAGTGACACACCTACTCAAACAGGGAACACCCTCTAATAGTGCCATTCCCTGGGCCAAGCATAAC
Source organism: Arvicanthis niloticus (assembly GCF_011762505.2). Taxonomy (NCBI): domain Eukaryota; kingdom Metazoa; phylum Chordata; class Mammalia; order Rodentia; family Muridae; genus Arvicanthis; species Arvicanthis niloticus. The sequence goes on along the minus strand of NC_047660.1, from coordinate 115,823,120 downwards.
AAACCATCGCATTACACTCCCTGGCCCCATAGGCGTGTTCAAACACATGAGTCTATGGGGTGCCATATCTAGCCATAGTATAATAAAAAAGTACATTTATTCCAACTTCCGAAGTCCCATCATCTATAGCAGTTACAACAATGCTAAAAGTCCAAAGTTCAAGGTCTCTTTTGATATCCATCTAATCACTTAACTGTAATCCCTAAAGCAAGGCAGTAAACCAGCTGGGAAAACTCAAAAACTGCATCTCAATGTTTGATGTCAAAGTGGTCTTCAGATCCCCAACTTCTTTTTCGTCTTTGTTGACTGCAACAAACTTCTTTCTCCTGGGCATGTTCCACTCCCTGTTAGCAGTTTTTCTCAGAGATAGCCCACAGCTCTGGCATCTTGAACATCTTGGAGACTCCAAGGCAACTTCAATGTTACAGCTTCTTGTTTCAATGTCTAGGATCCACAATGATCTCCTGGGCTCCTCCAAAGAGATGGTATCACTTCGTCAGCTCTGCCCTCTATAGCACTTTAAGCTCAGGTTGATCCACTCCACTGTCACTGCTGTTCTTGGTGATTATCCCATAGTACTGGCATCTCCAATACACTGAGGGCTTCTGCTGCAACAAGGCTTCACCAATAGCCTCTCGTAGTCTCTCTTCTTGGTACTAGGCCTCAACTCCTTTGTATGACCCCTCCTGTCCTGGGCCATCAACTGCAACTGAGGCTGCAACTTCCCCAATGCCAATTCCATGGCCTTTCATAGTGCAAAACCTCCGCTGTTCTTCCTGAACCCTCCATGCCTTCAAAATCAGTACCACCTGGGTGACTCTTACATATAACCAAGTCCAGCTACAGTATGAAGTACAATCTAGGCTATCTCTGGAACACAGCTTCTTTGTGCTCTCAGAAAACACTTCCCAGAATTATTTCACCTCAGTGACGCTGGTCTCTTCTTAATCACCACTAATTTCTTAGTTCCAGCTAACCAGCATCAATTGTCCAGAAGTCCCTTCTATTATCCACTCTAAAGCCAGAGCCACATGGCTGAAGCTGCCAAGTTCTGCTGCTTGAAGGAGCTGGAACATGGTCCCCTTGTTCTATTACATCATCACCAGCTTTTCATTTTCTAACTTCTTCACTTCTTAAGCTTGGCTGTCCTGGAACTTGCTCTGTAGACTGACCTTGAACTCAGAGATCTGCATGGCTCTGTTTCCTGTAATTCTTGGATTAAAGGCGTGGACCACCATGCCTGGATTTAAGCTTTTCTTTACTTAGAACCTGCTTTGTCCCAGGCTGGCCTTGAACTCAGAGATCTGTTTGGCTTTGTCCCCTGGGATTAAAGGTGTGTAACACCATGCCAGGATCTTAATTTAGGTGGGGGAGAATCTTGCCCCAAAGTCTCTTAATCTATTATCTCGTAGAACACAGGATTCAGCTCCATTTCACTTCCTGGAGCCCCTTCAATACTCAAACCTTATGTTTTACCTGTTTCCTAAGCTTGCTACTCCTGTTCAAAATGGTCTTCATGAGACTTAACCAGAGAACAAAGTCTCTGCTGGGCTTTTTTGAGACTTCTTTTGTCAATGCAATTAATATAAATCTCTTTACTTTAGCCTCGGGTAGACTCTTCAGACAAGGGCAAAAAGCAGACACATTCTTCATCCAAAGACCACAAAAACAGTCTCTGTGCCACATGCTGAAATTCTTCTTTGAAACCCTCTTGGGGCAGGTCTGCACAGTTCAAATTACTCTCAGCAACAAAGTCTTCCATATTCCTACTAGGATGACCCATTAAGCCCCATTTAAAGGATTCCACTGTTTTCCAAATCCGAAGTCCCAAAATCCACATTCTTCCAAACAAAAGCATGGCCAGGTCTGTCACAGCAATATTCCAGTCCCTGCTACCAACTTCTGTCTTAGGGTTTTACTGCTGTGAACAGACACCATGCCCAAGGCAAGTCTTATAGCAACAACATTTAATTGGGGCTGGCTTACAGATTCAGAGGTTCAGTCTATTATCATCAAGGTGGGAACATGGTATGGTGCAGGAGGAGCTGAGAGTTCTACATCTTCATCTGAAGACTGCTAGCAGAATACTGACTTCCAGGCAGCTAGGATAAGGTCTTAAAGCTCACACTGACAGTGACGCCTACTCCAGTAAATCCATGCCTCGAAATAGTGTCACTTCCTGGACCAAGCATATACAAATCATTACACTGTGCTATAGTCTTTCCTGTTATGTAAAATATTCCACATTTTTAAGAAGTTAATTTTTTTCTTGTCTATTTCCAATATCATGTTTTGTGATTTACAGCTATGCTAAGTTATACCTGGAATCCCTCATATCTGACAGTCGACAATCTCTTCTTTCAGAATGATCTGCCAGTATGATTCCATATTACTACTAACAGTAGAATCAGTGTATTTCCTTCTCCATTAATTCTGCAGTATCTGCAACATCATGTCTGTACCTCAGCTCTGGGCTTTTAAAACCATATAGCATCTACCAAAGCAGTTACTTTTCACAACTTTCTTTCCACTGGAATCCTGTGATTTAATAAACCTCACTGTCTAAGTCCCTACTTTACCTACATTGCAAAGACTTTCTTTAATCAAGGCACAGTTCAGACAATGTTCCTTCTCTGATCACTTTATATTCTTCAGAAGTTGTATCATTTTTTTCTAGAACCAAGAAATACTTACTTTTCTTTGCCCTAAAACAAACACACCCTTGTTTCATGATGCTCAAATGGCACATGCACACATACCTAAGCTAGCTTGCTTTCTCTCTCTGTCTCTCTCTGTCTCTCCCTCCCTCCCTCCCTTCTTCCTTCCTTCCTTCCTTCCTTCCTTCCTTCCTTCCTTCCTTCCTTCCTTTTTGAGTTTTATTTTTGCAATTCTTCTTCTTTCATCTTCAAACAACTATTATTTAACTGGTCCATAAGCAGTCCTTCTGCTGTCTCTCTTTATATCTTTTCAGTGGTAGAAAAGGTCTATAAAAATTTTCAACAATTACACACATGTATAGAATGCTTTATGATCATAGCTAGTCACCATTACCTTCTTTCCCTTCCAGTCTCCTCATTTCCCTTCTTAAAAACTGGTCCTACTCTCATCCCTATCTTTTTTTTTTGTTTTTAATTGTTTTTCTGCATCTTGCCCAGTCAGCTGAGTGTCTTTGTGATGGTGATGGTCATGTCCCACACAGAAAACAAAGATTCTTAGTGTCCATCTTCATCTGTCAACACTTGAACTCTCTCTATCCCCTCTTGCGTGATGTTCTGTAGCCTTAGAAGGAGTGATGTAGATGTCTCCATTAGTATTAAGCACTTAAGACTTACTTATTCTTGACACTTTAATCACTTGTAAAACTCCATAATAACTGTTCATTGTTCACTGACAACACTTCTGACTATTAAATATTAATATTTGGAAGTCAGTTTCATCAATTATCTATTTAGCAAAACAATGAAAGTGTGAGAATTGTCCCTTAGGCTGTGACATTTTCAAGTCATAAGTTTTGGGCCAGGTTTATAGTACCTGGTATGTATTCTTGTCCATGGAGCAGGTCTCAAAACCAGTCCAGAGCAGAACATTTGTATAAGCTGTTCTCGAGGTATAGGTAGAAAAGATAGAAATCATGCTATCAAGCTCATACAGCTTTGTAAAACTATCATCTGATACTTGTAGAATTAATACTTTTTATTAGCGGAATTCTGGCCCCTTTATTTCTGTGAGAACATGCTTGTTTACTTTACGTCAGTCATCTCTCAGTTTTCTATTGTTCCTGTAATGTCTCAAATCTTAAACATGACCCAAGGAACCTGTGTGGGGCATCAGAACTGAAGCCACCTTTTCTTAGGTTTCAAACATGTGTCTTTCCAACAGTGCCCATCAGAGAAAACCAAAACCAATCAGAATGGAGAGTCTTGGAACCCCATCCAAAGGAAAATTGTAAGAGCCAGAATGTCACCGAGTTTGCTTTAAGATATCTCCTAGGAGGCTACATCTATAAGGTCTCAAAAATATTACTTCCCAAACATGAACTAAGCAAGGATAACACCAACAGACATTTCAAAAGAGTTAAGGAAAACTACATGAGGCCTAAACTGTACTAGCAAACAAACAAACAAAAAACAAAAAACAAAATGATAACAACAAAAAACTTCAGACAACTAAGGAATGTTGAAAGTGGGAGAAGTAGTCTTCATCAGGGAAGAGCACATCAGTTGGTTATCTACTACCAAATGGTTATAGCAACTAACAAACAAACAAACAAAAAACCATACAAGTACTACACAGAGTGAGCAGGTTATATCCCTAAATATATAAAATATATATATATATATATATATATATATATATATATATATGCATATATGCATACAATAGCAATTAATTAAAAAAAATGGAGCATGAATGTGACTCAGAACAAAGATGTGTATATGGTGTTGGGAAACCCTGTCCATCATTACTGGATAGCACCATGAGCTCAGTGCAAAACGGAGGACATCCTTTTCCATCGGGGCTTCCTCTTCTCTGTCTGACTTTATCTGGGAGACTGACTCCATACCCTCTACCTGAGAAATGTTGCATAGTCCTTGGTGAAATTACAGGTTCAACTTCCTTTCTCAGGGATAAGAACCTGCTCAGTAAGCACCTGGAATGCCTTTCCTTGCAAATGAGGCATTTCCATTACCTCAAGCCTCAGCTACTCCCATGCCTGGCATCTGGGAAAAAATGGAGCAGAGACTGGAGGAAAGGCTATCCAGAGGCCGCCCTACAGTGTAATCCATTCCAAATACCACACCCTAATATTCTTGCTGATGCCAAGAAATGTTTGCAGACAAGAGCCTGGTATGGCTGTTCTCTGAGAGCCTTTGCCAGCACCTGACTAAGACAGATGCAGATACTCACAGCCAACCATTGGACTGAACCCGAGGACCCCAATGGAAGAGTTAGGGGAAGGGCTGAAGGAGCTGAAGGGATTGCAACCTCATAGGTTAGTATCAACTAACCAGACCTCTCAGAACTCTCAGGGACTAAACCACCAATCAAAGAGCCATGGGCTGGTCCATGGTTCCTGCTACAATATGTAGCAGAGAAAATTGCTTTATATTACATCAGTGGGAGGTGAGGTGCTTGGTTCTGTGGGGGCATGATGCCCCAGAGAAGGGGGATGCTAAAGGAATGAGTTGTGTTTGTAGGGGAGGACCCTCTTAGAGGTGAATGGGGGGGGGCAGGGAATGGGGTGTTCATGGAGTGGAGACCTGGAAGTAGAATAACATTTGAAATGTTAACAAATAAAATAATTAATAATTTTAAAAAACCAACCCTCAGCCAGATTATATTTACTTGAAAAACCCTTCCCTATTCTCCAAAGTTTATATAGCCATTGTTCTCTCTGAATAAAACATATGGACAATCTGTTTCACTGAACATGATCCTGAGAGCTATTTCACTAAATGCTGATTAAAATGCTGATTAAAATACTCTAAGAAGGCCACTGTGCCACCCCCACCCCCATTCACAGTCAAACAGAGATCCTGCTGACCCTACCCCTTCTGGGATCTATTTCATCCTTTCCCACCTGGTGTGCAGTGAGATCTGGACACCCCAGGTTGGAAGCAGAACTCAGAACCACAATATGAGAGGGACTGAATGGAGGAGAGGGGAGGGGGGAATGTAATTCTGTAAAAATTAAAAGTTAAAAAAATGAATCTACCCTTGTCATTTTTGAGGACTACGGACGTGAGACTACAAGAATAAGCACATTTCTCAAATGGAGTCAATGTAAGGAGTGAGAAATAAGCAAGTTGTCGCTCTGTAACATTGAGAGCGAATAATAGCAAAGCAAGACAAAGCTTTGAGCAGGTTTGCTAACTTTTCCAGTATTCCTAAAGCTATAACATAGAATAAAATCATAAGAATTTTTTATAAGTACTACTCAATTTTTTATGTGTGTCATTAAGTCTTCATTTTATTTTGAAGTAGGCTTTCATGACAATGAATGAGAAACCTATATATTCTGCTTACTATTTAAAAACAAACAAACAAAATATGCATATGCTGCTATGCTTGATTCTTTCAACCCAGCAGCCCCAGTCTATTCTATCCATTCTCTCAGACTTTCTTTAGCTTTTTGCCCTGTTTGCATTTGAACTTAACAATAGTTCTACCCAGTGTTTGGAAACAATGACACAGCCCTGTTCTCAACACAGAAGGAAAGGAGGAAAGACAATCTACATTTCACACTCCACTGTGTTCAGGCTGCTCTGTGTGATTAATGATAATGGCCACTTGCCCAAGTACAAACTCAATTCACAAATGGGATTCAGAAACAACTTATGATAAATGTGAAAAATATATTCTTCTTCTTCTTTTGTGGTATATACCTTTTTTTATATACATAAAGTGAAAGGCATTTTTAAATTCCATTTGTACATAATAATGCATGAAATTACAGCTTTGGTAATGCTGTATGTATTGAAAGGAAGTGGATTGATTTAACCAACCAAAGTATGTGGCCATTCTTTTTCCGGAACCATGAAAGTTATGTTTGTTTATACCTTTCAACCAACTGGTTTTTTTCCAAAGGAAATATTATATGTTGCACATTTAGGACTTCTTCCTGGTGATTTGGTTTAATACGAAAGAAAAAAGTTTGTAATTTCCATCCTGGGATATACTCCCCTACTTCTTCATATAGAGTTTATGATGATGAGTTTTAGAATTGAAAGGTTAACTGGGTCGAAGAGGAAGTTATCAGTGAAGAATTGGGTCCCTCTGGGAGTGTCACGTTTCTTTAAGTCTTTTAAATTGTGCCTTGCCTCCTCTTGGTGAAGAGCTTTCTCTCTGTGACTTATTTTTGTGTATGATAGATGTTTCAGGCTCTCAGCGAGGCAATGGAGAATTCAGTTACCAATGTTTGATATGCATCTGATTGTTCCTCTAATAAACTAAATGTAATTAAAAATAGAGCAGGGCCATTGCATTTTAATATCTTGGAGGCTTCCCTGTGGAAGAGTCAGCAAACAAGAAGAGAATGTGAGGATTCAGCTCCCAGGCACCTGCCAGGCTAGCTTCCTCAGGATTAACAGCGTTGCACCAGGTTATTAGAGGAAACATAAATACTTTTGAGGCTGTGTGGGTAGTTACGATATCACGTTTTATTATCTTCTCCTAAAATGGAATTACTCATTGTAATTGCTTGCCAGTCACAGGCCAACAAACATGCCAGAAGCAATCCTACATTTTTTGGGGAGAGAGGGTTATAAAATGGCAACTGACCTAGAGAATGCTTTTAAGGACACACGATTGCATATTTGTAATTATCATAACTTGAGGTTTTATGACACTTTACATCTTCGAGGGTGGCTTAGATAGGCACATCCTTGCACCATGCAATTTGAAGTGAGCATAGCAGCTACTAAAATTCCCATGTGAACAAGAAAATGTGAAGATGCTAAGTGCAGTGCTCAAGAGTCTTGCAACTAGTGAATGCAAAGTTCAGACTGACCTACAACTTTCCGAATCCTTCACAGCCCGTTCCTTCTGCTGTTCCATGCAGCCCTGCTGAAATTCAACAGCAGTCCCAGAGCAAGTACTACTCCTAGGAGGATACTGGGAAAAGACTTCCCAAAGACTTTAAAATCCCCTCACAGAAGTAAAACAAACTGCAATACTATTTAACAAGTGGTCTCGGGGAAATCAGGGGATGTGAAGTCAGGTCTATGAGAGTTGAATGAAATTGAGGAGTTACTTTCTCTACGAGTGGAAGGGAAAATGATGCATGAGGAGAGGGTCAGGACATTGAACAGAGGTGTGTAGCCATGGGTGATGGGGAATGGGCTAGCCACCAGAAAGTCCCGGATGCCAGGAAAGCAAAAGGCTCCCAGGACCCAACCGGGATGACATTAGCTGAAATACCCCACAAAGGTGAAAGAGAACCTGTAGAGAAAATATCCAGAGGTTAGGCATGGCCCCCGGTTGAGAGTTGGGGCCACCCACCTTTCTCAAAAATTTTTAACCCAGAATTTCTTCTGTCTAAAGGAAATGCAGGAACAAAGAGTGGAACAGAGACTGAAGGAAAGGCCTTCCAGAGACTGCCCTACCTGGGGATCCATCCCACATGCAGACAACAAACTCTTACACTTGCTGATGCCAAGAAATACTTGCTGACAGAAGCCTGATATGGTTGTCTTCTGAGAGGCTCTGACAGAGTCTTACGGATACAGATGTGGATGCTTGCAGCCAACCATCGGACTGAGCAAGAGGATTCAGGGGAAGGATTGAAGAAGCTGAAGGGGTTTGCAACCCCAGAGGAAGAACAGCGATATCAACCAACCAGAACCCTCCCCCCCCCCCCCCAGAGCTCCCAGAGACTAAACCACCAACCAAAGAATTCACATGGAGGCACTCAAGGCTCCAGCTGCATATGTAGCAGAGGATGGCCTTGTCTGGCATCAATGGGAGGGGACGCTCTGGGTCCTCTGAAGGCTTGATGCCCCAGTATAAGAAAATGCTAGGGCAGTGTGGAGGAGTGGCTAGGTGGGTGGGGGCACACCCTTGTGGAGGCAGTGGAATGGGGAGGTGAAATGAGGGGTTTTTCGAAGGGAAATCAGGAAGGGGATAATATTTGAAATGTAAATAAACAAAATAACCAATGGGGGAAAAAAAGAAAAAGAGATATCTTTTGATTCTGATGCTGTTACCAACCATTTCTAAACTAACGCTGGATGGGGTAATTTAGTTACACTAAGCAACTCTGTATATGGCCAGGAGAAAGGGAGTCCTTTAGTTGCATGCTTTTAAATCTCTTTGAAGTAAGCAGGAAACATGAAGTGTTTCAGATAGACTTGTAGATGTTGCACTTTGCCAGACAAAAATGAATATTCTGGCTGACATTAAAATTGTAACTAGATAGTACAGAAAGGCTCACTATGTGTCAGCTATCACTGTTTTACACTTAAATCCTAGACAATCTAGAGGGAAAGAATTCATTATGGTCCAGTTACTCCAAGAAAATTTCTGGCAAAAAAAAAGTCATCTCATACTACCATGAATATAATAAAACATTTTCTGTCCTACAGCCCTATTCTTCCTCAATTGCATGGTAAAACCAGGGTTAGGAGTTTCTATCAGTTTTGTCTCATTAACTATGATGGAAATTAATCTGAACATTAATAACATTTATTTTAAATTTTACTGTTTTTTTTTTAAATGATCTTGGAAGTTGATGCTTTTCAGACATTTCTAAATCACTTATACTGTTAAAGACTGAACAGTTTAGTTCTATAGGGTTTTTTTTTGACCCATTAGCAGAATGGTAGGTAACATAACTCAAAGTCTAAATTTTCAGATTTCCCTTTGCCTCTTTGTTTTGTCCAAGCCATAGCCTGGGAAATCCATAGTAAACATCATTTGCCCTTAGAATTGTCTATCTCCAGACCAAAAGCCATGCTAAGAGTTCTGCTCCCTGATGTCAGATCCATGCTATATATCTTTTGGCCCAACAGCTACACCTTCATCACCTCTGCAGGCATCTTCCCCAGGGAACAGCAGAATGATCTATACCCGGAAGAGTTTGTATCTCCAACAGATCAGGATAAGAATCCATGTTCTTACACCAGAATCACACTTCCCTGACAAATAAAATGGCCATTTCTCTTCCATCTCCACATTCTCTCCCATTTTTGCTCAGTCTGTTGTGAATGCCTCTGCTAAATTCTTGCAGTGGACAACACTTAGCTGGTGACTCCACCTCCACCCTAGCCATCACTCCCTTAGCATGGCTGTATTTTAAATGGAAAGATTTCCTTTCTGAACATCTTTTATCCTTAAAGACAAACTCTCTTCAATAAAATAGATTTTTCACTTAAAATGACTCACTACACTTGTGAGCCAAAGAATGACATCGAGAGAGCCATGTTTTAGAGAAGAAGAAAAAGACTCAAATCAACAGTGTTATAAGTGCTAGCTTTAAATAGTCTCCTAGCCCCCTTTTCTTTTTTTTAAAGTCTGATGTGTGCATTTGGTTTGTGTACATGTAGAAAGAGTTTGTGTGTGTATGGAGGTGTATACAGTGCAGAGAATCATGTACTACATGAAGAGGGCAAAGGACTATGTTCTCCATCGTCCTCCATTGTTTTCTGCCTTATTCCCATGAGAGTCTATGATTGAATCTGAAGCTTGCTGTGTCTGCTAGACTACCTGGGTAGAGAGTGCCAGAAATCCGTATGGGTCTGTCTGTCAACAGTGGAGTCACAGACATACACAGTCATGACCTGCTTTTATACTGGTAGGGAAGATTTGAGTGTAACATGTACTTCCCCACTGGACCAATGATCTGTCTCTTCTCCCTTTTTTTTTTTTTTTTCAATGACAAATGTATATTCTAGGTTAGTCATGAATAACAGACTGTTGCTTTGTGTTTATTTTCTGACTGCTGTAATTTCATGTCACCTCTCTTTCAACTATATACCAGGAAGCAGTGAACAATAATACTGATCCAGAACCCTGTAGCTATTGCTATAAAAATAGTACCAAGCATGCATAAAGATGCCACTTCTTAAATCTGCTATCAAATAATGTATGTATTTTCAAAGTCACCATCATGGGCCTAACTATATGATTTCTGGTTAAGATTACTAGGAGAACTTCACATGAAGTTTTCAGAAATGTTCAGGGGGAAGGGAACCCAAGTACCCATTGTGTAAAGTGGCAGTCTTTAGTCTAAAACACAGTGCCCTCAACTTTCTGATTCATATTGGTCCTTGCTAGCAGTGATCAAGGCTTTATGTTTTATGTTTCAAAGCAAGCATTTTGTGGTAGGGGTCATTATTTTGATTGAAACAATGGACTGACTCACCAAGTTCTATTGGCATATTCTGCTCTTTCTGTTTTCTAGGACAGTAGTATTGGTGCGCACCTATAACCCCAGCCCAGGAGAAGTGGACACAGGAGGATATTAAGTTTACGAGAAACTTGGGCCACATAGTGAGATAACTGGTTGTCTCTTAGAGATTGCCCAGGGCTCCAGACATGATGTCTGGTGAGTTTTTATTATGTGCTTGTTCAGTTTTCATTAGAAACTCAGTTTCATCCAAGCCAGAATCCTTAAATGCTCTGGATCTGAACTTTAACCTATATGTGGGAGAAGGAATAAACAAGCATGCACTATATGCCAGAAAAATTTAGCACTTGTTAGTGTGAGTCAAGTTTTCATTGATTATTACTCTAGGCAACCAAATTAGAATCTAATGTGCTTTTATTTTTCTTGCTTATATTTTGCTTTTAAATCTTTCTGTTACATATTCTTAATAAACAATTGTATAAATATGTGCATGTGTGGGCTGAGCTTTGAATTTGTGTAATAGTCTAAAGGAAGCCAGAGCAGCAGTCTCTAACAAAGCAAGTACACTAACAGATGGAGCACACGGTATGAAATTAGAGACTAACTAGCAGGAGGGTTTGCTTTAATGATCCATCTGGAATCCAGGGGTCAAGATCATCAATTTTGACACATACACAGGACCACAGCCTCACTTCACATTTGAGTTCTAAGGTGACTTTGTTGTTTAAACCTTTGTTATAAAAAAAAAGTATTGAGAAAGTAAACAGTGCAGGTTCTATGAATTACACACATGGCTGTATATCATTGTGACTTATAAAGAAACAACATATTATGGATATGGATATCATATTATGAATATCAGTGGCTAATCACATTAATAGTCTTAATTATATTAAGACTATTATATTAAAATATAATATAATATTATATTATTGCCCATTATATTAAAAAAACTGGAAAACAAATTTATTAGGCTAGAATTATACAATAAAGTGAACACCACACTAACACCAAATTCTGATGTTTTCAAGACAAAGGCATGCATCTTTTCTCACATACTTTCAGTGAATGAATGAACTTAGTTCTTATAATTCTTATATTTTTGGTGGCTCAGTTCTGTAGAGCATGGAAGAATTTGTCTAGGCTGTTGGTTGCTGAGGTAGAGCAAACAAACAGTGCCCTCTGTTAGCGATGCTGCTCCAATCAAGCAGTGCGCCACTTTGCGTGGCAAAAGGAATTTTCAGACCCCATTCTTAAGGTTAAGGGTCTTACAGTCAGATTATCATCATTTGGTCAGATAGAACCAATGTTATCACCAGTTGTGTTGAGAGAGTACGAGAGCAATGCAACTGTCAGAGAAGTCAGACAATGGTACCCGATGTCTGATACAGAAAAACAATCAGAGATGTGCTGCTAGCTTCAATAAAAGAGCATTAGTGGTCCACAAACCAAATAAAGTAAGTGTCTCTGTTAAACATGGTAATACTTTCTTCTTTAAGCACACAGAAGGACCAGTCCTCCACTGCACAGAACAAAACCTTGTACTGTACTGTTGTTCACATTCTAAATTCATTGTATGCTTTTTCTTTTGTGCAATAATTTTCAAATCTGTATATGTTTTAAAATCAAGATATTAAGTATTTTTGTATTAAATTTCTATCCTTTAGAGAACGGGGTAATTATACTCACTTAGATCTCTTATTCATCAATTCCTAATATTTATTAAGTAACTATTATCACCACTGATTATTAGGTTTTGCTTTTATTAACTTCAAAATCTAGTGTGGAATATCAGAAAATATGATTAAAATCTAAGGTAAAGCTAATATTAGATAGTAGAAAAAGACAGTAACACATTTCCATTATCCAGTGTGGTATTCTGGCATTTATTTAAAGAATATGTTATGTTTAAGAAAAAGTCTTATGAAAAATTCACAATTCTCTCTTGCAATATCTGAGGTTTCTTCTCTGCTAATATATTTTTTAATAAAAAAAATTGCTTATTTCAGATTAAGACAAAGTTTCAATTCTCTTTCAGGTACGATTGCATTTATCTGCCCCACCTCTGTTTTTGCAATATAATTTTGAAAGAATTCTCTACTTGTAGAGAAACTTTCCAAATTGTTGTATATTTACATACACTATATACAGTAGAAATTTGTATTTTAGAGACAAATTTCATGGAAACATTACACTTTTGCTTATATGAATGCAGGTTTACATATGAATAAATGGGACCTCTTTCCTATGCATCTAAAAAAAACCAACCAACAAACAAAAACACAACCTGTTTTTAGAAAGGCAAAGAATTGTACATATGTATAAGGAAGGACTTAGGAAACAATCTATTAGGTGTGGCAGTAGTTGACTAATCTGCTCTAACCTCCTAGGCAGCAGCTCCAGTTCCTTGCTACCTGTCCCAATGTTCTGGATTCTCAAATGAAACGAAACACCCACCCAACAGCTCTCTAGGTTCATAAATGAAACACACACACACACACACACACACACACACACAGAGTCTTATATTTAATATGCTTTAAACAGCTCAATGGCAGGGCCACTCCAAAGTTTTCACATTGCTAATGCCTCCCCACCAATACTCCTGAGGTTTTTGTTTGTTTGTTTGTTTGTTTTTTGTTTTTTTTTTCCCAGCATGACAGTTGGCTTTCTTTTTCTCCCAATTGCCTTGACCATGAATCTTAAAGTCCTGCATGTGTTTCCCTGCCCAGCCATTGTCTGCTGGCAAGACAGAGCCAACACTGTGTAAGGACACTGGCTCAGGCCCATTGTTTCGAAGAAAAATGAATATGCGGGACCATGTACATGAGAAGGGAGAGAGAAAGCAGACTCTGTGTTTGCATGTGCAAGTATGTTTTGGAAATGGAGCTCTTAAAATTTTTAGAAAATTAGTTGAAAAACTATAGACATTAGAGAAACATAATGGTAAGTACCTGGGTGTTTATTTCTGTTTTAGTCGATTCAGGCAGCTATAACATAAATACCATAGGAAATGTGATTTCATTCTCCCACTGTCCAAGAATGTAAAAAGTTCAAGATTAGTGGACCATCAGATTTGGTAACAAGTGGAGGCCAATATTCTGGTTTGTGGGTGTTTGGCCTCCTCCCATGTCATCACATGAAAGCAGGGATAGGAAATGTGTGGGATCCCTTTTGCTAAGGGACTAACTACATTCATAAAAGCTCCACCACATGACCCTGTCACCTTCTAAAAACCCCACTCCCACCATCACACTGGGGATTAAGTTTTAACATGCTTTTTTGAAGGATACAAACATTCAGTTCATAATAGAAAAGCTCAAGAATAACTTATGATCATACAAATGTAAGCACATTATAAATCTTAATTGCCAGAATGTATAGGTAATGTCATAGCCTTTGGTAGTGAGAAGTGAGAGTGTTACTTTCATATCCTTGGAACTGTGCAATAATTCACAAGACTGCACTAATAAACAGAGAAGTGTTTCTGGCAACTAACCACGTCCTCACTTTCTCAGCTCTTGTGGTATCACAGAATCCAGGGACCAAGCTCTATTGTGACTTTATCTGGCATGGCCATCTGTGTATCTGTCAAAAGCCCCAGGAGGAGGGTCTGGCTTTCTTAACGTCCATGTACCATCTCCTTTATTGATCTGGAGAATATTTCAGAGCTGTTTCTGATGGCCCTAAGATTCTTTAGATTCTAGAAGCTTAAAAATAATCCTTTTAATTAGTTTCTCATTTCTTTAACAGTAGCTCTTCATTTGCTTCCTCTTCCTGCTTTCTACAATCTATAGCCAACTGCATCTACATGAGATATCAACACAGACTAACTGTAGTCTCTGAGCTGAGCAACACAAAAGACACTGAGCCACAAAAGCTGTCAAAGCCTCAGCAGGACCCTCCTTCCCACCCCAACCAGAGGCTGTTGCAGTAAAATGTACCACAGGGTTTGTCAAAATGGCAGCTCCTGTTAAATGGCAGCACTACAACATCTTCTCAACCTGCAGCTGTCATGGGACCTTTCAACCTCAGCCTACAGCTTTCATCATTGGAGGAGCTGTCCCACAGGAGCTGTCCACAGTGGCAGCACCTCTTCTCCAGTTTCCTCCGCCCCCAGCAGCTCCACAGGGATGGCTCCTCAGCAAAAACAACTTGCAGCTGGGAAGGATTCCCACCCTAACCCATGGGCTGTTGAAAAAGGAGGGGTGCTGAAAAAAATGTCACCAATCTTTGAGTAGCAAAATCCACCAATCCGTGAGCTTCCACACAAAACCTCACCAATCCTAAGCAGGAAACCTACCAATCGCTGAGCTATCCCAAGCTCAGGACTTGAAATCCTACCAATTGTCACTCTGGAAATCTGCCCTGAGCAGTTCTGCCACCTCAAAAATTCTATATAAGCACTGCCTTCTTGTCCAATTTCCTGCTGTCCACTCCTTGAGTAGAGAACAGCCCTTATTGCATTCGTCCCTCCATACCCTGGACTCTCCAATAAATCTCTTTCATAAGATTTTCTGCCTGGCATGGCTCTCTTGTAAGAAGTTAAGAAAAAAAGAGAGAGAGAGAGAGAGAGAGAGAGAGAGAGAGAGAGAGAGAGAGAGAGAGAGAGAAGCAGTGAGAGAAGGAGCAGAGCTGAGGCTCCTGAGCTCCTAGGCTCAGCTGGGGCTAGCTTCCCCTGGCTGCTGCAATGCCTCTGCTGGGGAAGTTTCCTCTCAGAGGCATGTGGCTCCTGGATTATACCCTACCTTAGAGCTGCAAGTTTCCTGAGCTCCCGTGTCTCAGGATGCCCTTCCACTAAGATACTGTTCCACCTCAAAGCTCTGTGGTTCTTAGGCTGTGTGTCAGGATGGTCTTCCACTGGGACACCTTATTCCCTCTCAGCTGTATGGTTTCTGGGCTTCTGAGTCCCAGGATACCCTCCCATCCAAGCAGAAACAGTTACACTAATTCCTTCAATGATCTACTGCCCACAGACTTCTTCAGGTCATGCATGTCATCTCTTTCTCTCGTGTGTGTATGTGTGTGTGTGTGTGTACATATGCACATGTGTGTGTGTTCTATATGCAGACACAAATGTATTATAGGCCAGAGGTCAGCCACGAGTGAAATTCTTCGGGAACAATGGACCTGATTTTTGGGCCAGAGTCTCTCATTGGCTCATAACTCACCTTCCAGGCTAGTCTAAGTGATGGTCCCTGTCAGGAATCTCTTTGACTCTACTGCCTAAGCTCTGGGATTACAAGTATTGCCACTACATCCAATTACTTTCACATGGGTTCTGGGAAACAAACACAGATTTTGTGTTTGCAAGGTGAGCACTTTACCAACTGATCTATCTTTGCAACCCCGAGTATTCTAATGGAGAAAGAAATGTGGAAGGTTTGCATCAGAAATAAAAGACAAACTATTCTATGATGGTGCAAACATTAAGGTAGTACGTTCTCAGTTTCCCTTGATTTCTTCACTTTCTCAGAAACAAAAACAAAAGAAGACATTCAAATCTGATGAGTTGTTAATTATGTAAGACAACTATAAAAATGCGTTTTCATCTAAGATGAAGCTCACGCATACCCGCTCACTGAGCTCAGTATGTGGCACTGTGAAAATTTATTTCTAGTGCTTTTCTAAAACATATTTGAGGCAAAAATACCCTTTCAGTAGAATAAAAAGGTCTTATTCCATTAACATTTTCTTTCCTGTCTGAAATAGTATTGAATTCATTATAAGCACCCAGGTAAATTGCTATACCCCAAATGATGAATATCTGAAGTACTTTTTTTCCACATTATTTCCTTGTAAATGGACCATTAATGGAAGAAGGTTTCAGTAGAGAATTATCAATGGAAGACTTCAAAGGCTTTTATTGGGAGAATGATTAGTGACTACTTAGGTTAAAAAAAAATCTGTAGTGTTCTCTTCCCATATGTGTACACCTTTCTTTAATGTAAGCCTGTGTGCCTCACCAAACTTTATAGTGTATTTTAGGGTTGTTCCATTTAGTATGTGGCTAAACATTAAGCAGTATTATGTGGCTCATATATTAAAGCTGAGTCTCAGGGAAACCCTTCTTTATGATAAAATATGAGAATTTTTCCAAGTTAAAATCCAAATAGATGACTGATAAAATGTACAAATATAATCATAAAAATGCATTTGCAGATAGTGAGAGGACATGTTTAGCTCAAGAAGGGTGAGTGAAATTAACAAAATGGTCCTCAAACAGAAGGCTAGCTTAAAGACTAGTAATGGTAGTTCTCAGGGAGGCTGATCTGTGGGAGGCAGTACATTAGAACAGCTGGAGTATAGAGAGTTACATTATAAGAAGTGAGGTCATAGAATGAAGGTCAATATTTTAAAAGAAGCATAGGAATTACACAGATTTCTAACTTAGACATCCAAAGTTAGTTTTTCTATCTAATGAAAAGTTTACTGTTCCTTTAACAGGACTTCAGAAGAGGACCTGAAAGCAGTGGTGGTCTATGCAGAAATTGCTGATCTTGGGCAAGAAATTGTCCTTTCTACAGGAACATAGAAGTGGAAATACCACTTTGTTTTTACTTTTTTCAGAGAAGTTTTTATGTATAAAACACAGCATCGAATATTAGAGTGACCTATTCCTGAAAGAGTTGTCTTTCTGTTTTGAAAATGAAGCCTTTCAATTAATTAGATGGCCTTCATATTACTTTTAACTATAAATTGTCTTCCACAGATACAGCCTGTTTGGTGCCAAGCAGTTCCTCCCTTACTGTTAAAAGTCCTAACGGGGCAGAAATAAGGCTTGGATATTCTCCACAGTTCTTTTCTATCTTGGTATATTGCATCCTCAAAATTTTCTACAGCTCTTCTTGAGAATTACAAGCAAGAAGTAATGAAGAACTGGGTGGGTCAATGTCCCAGCCTGAGCTGTTGCTCTGGTCCTCTGGTCTAGCAAGAGAAAGAGTGGGGATGGAGGGTCAAGAGAAATGAAGAATGGAGACAAGACAGGGTGTGTGATCAAGTCTCAAGTCTCATTTATTGAAAGGAAATCCTGGGTATTTATACACTTTGCCACGTGCCTTGTAGGTGTGGATACCACGTGCGTCTTGCAGGTGTGGATATCACCTGCACCTTGCAGCTGGGGGCACTAAATAGCAAAACAAGATACGTGGGATAAACAAGATGTTTATCAGAGTGTGCTCAGCTGTTGTAGCCTGTTGAAAACAGTCTCTTGTCAGGGTATATGGCTCGAGATGGCTGCAAAAATGATAACCGATTTCTGCTAGGCATCGGCACCCAACAGATCAAAAGGTACCTTGAATACTAACCATTTATTTAATAGAATTAACTAGATGACTATTTATTGTATTCTTCCTGTCATTATAATCTCATGCTAATAGTTATTTATCAACATGTCCAATTAGTCCAGTTTTTATCACTGTGAACTACCACACAATATTCCTTTGTCTTTTTTATGTACTCTCATTTCTACCCACTATTGATTACTTCCTTTTTAGCACAAGAGGTTCTGGGCTCTTCTTATATACATTATTTGTCCAATACCATATCATCTATTTTTTCAAGGATGCCTGATATATTCCATTTAAAAGCAGTTATAAATCAAGACTTAGAATCATTTTAGAATTTTCATGAATTGAATTTTTGTTATAGAAAGATTTTGTTATAATTAAAGTCATTGTTTAGTTTTTATCATCTTTACTGTTTAATCTCAACTCAGGATATATGAATAACATCCAAGATGTCATTTAGTAAATGAAATAATAATAATAATAATAATAATAATAATAATAATAATAATAATAATAATAATAGTATAAAGCCTGGGGAGAGTCTTGTTCATCTCCTTCACTTTTGAGGTGAAATGTCAAGTCTTTGTGTGTCTAATTCACTGATAAGTTAGTGAAGCTGTGTAGGTCAAACATGCCTTCAGAATTTTGTGCAATGAAGGCTTCAGAGTGGAAAGTAGGACACAGGATCCTACCAGAAAACCATGTGGGCTGCCTACAGACCTTCCCCCAGACACATCTATCTGTAGCACTAAAACAGAACACTAGCTGCATTCTTTTTTTCCCACTGCCAACATTTCCTATAAATCCCACAATCAGTTCCCTCTAATCTCCCTCTCCCTACTTCTTGCTTTGTCCCAGACCCCAACTCCAGCAGGCACCCACTGCTAACCCAAGGGCTGCTCCTCCCAGGGCAACAAATAGGCTGAAGGCAGACCCACACCTCTCCAACTACTCCTGAGACTCTATCCCCCCCAGTCTTATCCTAAGCTCTGTATCAGGAAACCTGATGTGGTCTCCCTTTTCTCTTGACCCCAGCCCCAAATAGATCTCAAAGACCTCTTTCTATAGCCTTTCTTCTCCCAACTCACCTTAGTTACCCAGGCTCTAACATCAGCAGGCATTCCTGGCTCATCTGAGCAGCCCAGTAAAATAGGCAAAATACAGCCATCACACTATCTGAAAATTTAAAGAGGAAATAGAAACCAAGGAACAAAACACATATTCAACAATGACAAACCAGAAATCTTCACTTGCACCTATAAACATACCAAAAAACCCAGATTAGGAGATGCCAGCATAAAAACACCTTCAACAACAGCTAGGGCAATATTTCTCCAGTAGAGCTCATCAGACTCTGAATATTCTAATATAATGGAAGCATAATGAAAAGACTCTAAAACAGTCTCTATGACTATGAAAGACTCTTAAAGAGGAAATGAATAAATTTCTTTTAAAAGTCCAAGATAGTGCAAATAAACATTGTAAGGAAATAAAAACATTCAAGACCTGAAATTGGAAGTAGAATTAATAAAGAAAATACAAACTGAGTCAATTCTGGAGATGAAAAATGGAGGAATTTAAACAGGAGCTACAGAAGCAAGCTTCATCAACAGAATAAAAAAGAATAAAGGAAGACTCTTGGGCTGTAAAGATATGATAGAAAATATGGGTACATTGGTCAAACAGAATTGCTCTTGCATCCCTTAGTATAAGATGGGTAACCAAACCAAACCGAACGAAAACAAACCAAACCAAAGCAAAACAAAATGGAGAGAGACAAACAGACAGACAGACAGACACACACACACACACACACACACACACACACAGAGAGAGAGAGAGAGAGAGAGAGAGAGAGAGAGAGAGAGAGAGCGCCTACATGGGAGGTCTCTATCAGAGCTCATAGAATCCCAAGAAGGAAGAGGAGGAAAGATTGTAAGAGCCAGAAGGGTTTGAGGACACCAGGAGAGCAAGGCCTTTTGAATCAACAAAGCTGGGCACAGAGCCTGAACCATTAGACACAAGGTCTACATAGGTCTGCACCAGGTCCCCTGTGAAGGTATTACAGATTTTAACTTAGTATTTCTATGGGACTCCTCACTGTGAGAAAAAGTGGGTCTCTGACTCTTGTGCCTGCTCTTGATTTTTCTCCTCCTGCTGAGTGGTCACGTTTAATTTGAATAGGATAGGTTTTGATTTATCTTATTATATTTTATTTTGTCATATTTTGTTTTATCTCTTAGAAGTCGGTTATTTTCTAATGAGCAACTAGAGGAGAGAAGATCCATAGGGGAAGGAAGGTACAGGGGATCTAGGAAGAGTATAAGAAGGGGACAATAAGACATAGTGCATGAGAAAAGAATCTATTTTCAACAAAAGAAAACTATTACAAGCTATTAAGGCATATTTTAAAATGAGGGGAAGGTATATAAAATAACAGTCCATCGTGTGGTAAGATTTGGTATCATGCACACTCTGATTCAGAAGACACCCACAGTTCATACACAACCAGCTCCTTCACTACCTATTTGTGTTATTCTGACTTCTCTCCCTCATCCTATACTAATGGATGCAAGAGGAATTCTGTTTGATCAGACAGATGTAGACAAAATTGGGATCTACTTTGAAGATAAACTTCTGAATATACCAGATGTAGCTGAAAATATGATGTTGCCACATTATAGTTCATTTAGATGTAGACATGGAAGCCAGGGATGAGTAGATTTCTTTCTGGGAAAAGATATTCACACAAGACACTGGTCGTTTCCTTTTTTTGGACAAGAAGGAATCAGTTATAAGGAAATATATGTCAAGGGGAATAGATCAACTATATCAAAGGAAACATAATTTAAAGGCAATACAATGAGCAACAAGAGAATTAGAATGGATTCCAGCAATGCCCAGTCAATATCTGACTGAAGCTCTCATTTGCATCGTGGATGCTCACATGCCAAGCACACATCCATAATGCCAGTGATGAGAGGCGTACAAAGGCTGCATCCTTTCTCTTGAAGGTTAACTCAGTTGCGAGTCAGGTATTCACTAGTGTATTGCTTACTGCTTCCATACCGGATAATAGTCACTCAGAGGAAATTTTCCTTTTTCTTATCATTTCCATAATGAAAACTTTATTATTTATTTGAGGATTTCATAAAATGTGTTTTGATCAGATTTTCCACTTCCCTCAACTCCTCTAAGATCTAACTGACTTCCCCACCACCCAACTTTTTGTCCTAATTTAAAATAAAAGTTTAAATCCTGCTGCCAAAAATGTTAGCTTCAGGATAGATAGTATGTAACCAGGGATTTTAAGTCCTCCAAAATAAAGCTGTGTTCACCCTACTAGGAGAGAATATCCTAAGGTCTGGACATGTTGTGGAAACAAGATGATCACAGCAGGAAGGAACAGAATCAGTTTTACTAAACTTTGTGCCCTTCCCCCAGGCCTGAGCAGGCCTGCAAAGTCATTTACCACAATAGACCAAGCAACAGTAAGACCTAGGAGATGCATTGCATTACCAGCCTTGGTGCCTTGGAGCCTGCTACCTGAGCTAAGAAGAATGAACTGCCTGCTGAGCTAGCCTTGACACCTTCCAGACTGCTATCTCCTTGCCCAGCTCCTGGGCTGAACTGAGAAGAGACTCTGAGGGGTGGGGCTTCTGCTTTTTATGTGAAAGCAAATTATTAAACTTCAAGCCTTGATCAGAGAACTTTCTTGGCTTCATCTCTTCCCGCCCGTTTCCCTATTCTCAGCCTCTTTTACAGGTGAACCCCGTTCAGCTGTTGCTGCTGGCGGCAACAAACTTTTGCTATAAATTTTACTTTTTCATGAGTTTGTAACCAGCTACAACAAAGCAGCTATGGTAGAGAGGACTTCTTTCTTGTGAGTCCTGGGAAAGCTGAAAAGTACAAGAAGCATCTTGCAGCATGCAATGTCTCATGTTTCCTTCCCCACTCAGGAGCATCTGACGTTCTCATCTGTGAGGATGCAGGCTCACAACTTTCTACTCTCAGTGCTTGACTGTCATTCCTTCTTTCCTGAGCATTCATAAACTTACAAGAAGCCCATTTCCATGTATTTGGTCAATCTAAAATCTGTATATGTTTGAGTTGGGATAGGAAGGGTCAACAACTAGTCTGGAGACAGTCATGGAAGGAATTGCTTATCAAGTCTTCCATCACACACTGAGGATGCTGGTGCTTACCATACCTGGTACCTGTCTGAGTTAGTCCTGGAAGCCTGAAATAGGAAACTGCACGTTAATACATCATTTTCCATTTCTCTCTCTTTCTCATCACATTTTCCCATTCATCACCTACTACAGTGGAAAAAAAACCCTGTTCTTTAGACATTTAATCATAGACACTTGATTTGGCCATTGTATGGCAAACTATATCTATGCATTACATTTATCTACTATCTCTCTCCTCACATTTTAAAATTGTGTTTGACACTTGCCCCTTCCCACTTTTCTCCCAAGGCTTTGTTGTTTACCTAAATTACATCTTCCCAGGTGAGTAACTAAAGGGCAAATGATTACTTCTAACTGTAACCTTCTGTCCTTAGGGCTTGCTGGATCAAATTCCATCCATTACTTGAATCATATTGAATCATACTAAGACTTCCATTTCACTAACAACGTCCTGTACACCCCACACCAGCTTCCTGAAACACTTTCTAGTGGTGGGAGTATTCTCCCTCCTGTAATTCTTCTCTGTTTTGGCTGATATTAGTTTTATAGTCCAACATTAATATTCATTTGAAATCCCACCTTTGTTCCCTTTGCCCCTAACTAGGTCTTAAAATTTCAGTTTAAGGTCAAACATAGAGGAACCCATGGTATATATGCCTGCAAATACAAGCACAATTATCTAGAAGGAGATCAGAGCAGATTATACCCGAAAAGATCATAAAATCAAATAGCTTGTATGCTTGCATTTGCAACTTTGTACTGCAAATAGACTTGATTACTGCTTGGTCTTACTTTGTTTCTCTTCCAAGTTAGTTCTTCCCATCTTTGATGATACTGCAAACAGATGGTTTTATTTATAATAAACACATATTCTATATTATTCACAACTGTTTTGATGATAGAAAAGTATATAATTGTATGCAAAAGTTAACAAACATTCATTTAGTCTATTAATATATCTCATAAACTTTTACAATTATATAAACCTTTACTATGTCAAAAGTGTATACAAAATGATTAGTATCCCTTATTATTAACTTGCAGGTAATAGGAAGCATGTGAGAAGATGGAATGAAGTGTGTACTTTTATCTTACTTTAAGAAAACCAATTAAATAAAAATATTAGTGAAATATTTTCATATAAGTGATCCTTTTAACAGCAGGACAGAGGACTTCTCTTTTTCTGAAGATGATAGTATTTGAATTTGAAATCTTAATATATATATATATATATATAATTTCTTATATATTATATTTAATGTATACATACTTAAATATATAAATTAAATTTCTTAATGAATATATGTATATAACATTAATACAACATAAAACCGAGCCTGCAAGATGAGTGTATTATATCATTTTAGACAAATCCATATGCGAAACTTAGTCCAGCTCAGCAGGGGATGAATAGAATTAGGTACCACATGGCCATGAAGAAAGTCGACCACTCAGTGATGCCATATGAGTCAGCCAGTTTTCAGAGATGGGACTCTCAGAGCTCATTAGTAAGACTGGTCACTTGCCTAAGAAGTATTATTCTGGCCATTTTTTCCCTGTTTCTCTCTTATCCTGTGTATCCCTGAAATACAAATTTGCTTCCTTGTTTTTTCAACTCCTCCAGGCACTATGATAGCAGTCTGTACATAATGAGGGATCCATCATATTTCAGCAGGCTTCTAAAGTTTTGTCCCACTTGTTCCATTAGAAGACTAGCCTTTTTCCTTTGAGTATTTTGACTTAAATTTGCAGGGTGGAAGAACATTTGGGGAGTAATCCTTACCACACAGCAGTTAAGTCTCCCTTTTGCTTGCATTTGGTATATACTGTTGTTGTAATGATAGCCGTACTTAATTGCACTTTCCAATGTGAAGTGAATGCCCATGAATTCATAATCCTTTCTTTTCATTTGTCACCTACATGACATAATGAACACTCACTATATAGCTTCAGGATGAATGATTCAGTGTACAGTAAGGTGAAATATTGGAAAACCATTGTTATAGGCCTATGATTCTCCTAGCAGGGATTTGAGGTTGAAATGTAGCTTAAATCATTATTGAAGAATTTCCCTAATTCATAATATGACTCCTAAAAATAAAAGGGTGTATTGACAATAGTTTCTTGTAAGTTGCTAAAGAAGTATCTAACAAAGATTCATTAAATTCATATTACTATTTAATTTTTGTTCAATTTTTCAGTAGCATAATCTTCAAGACATAATTGTACCTTATGGCTGAATCTCAAATGGAGCAATTATTTGTTTACTTCTCATGGAATAGCTAAGATAAAGTGTTCGAAGCTTGTTTTGTTTTGTTTTGTTTTGTTTTTGCTTTAAAAACCACTTATACATGGGTAACATGTGCTGAGTTATAAATTATTTTTGAGCTTCTATCCTCCCACTTAGCACCCGAATGGACTAATGTTATATTTTGCTCTTTTGATTTGCCACAGAAATGTTTGAAAGGGTGAATAAAGGACTAAAATATAAGATGGGGTTAGCTTATGACCTGGGGTAATTTTATTGCATGTGGCCTTCTCAGAACTTTAGTAACACTACTTCTGAAATGAAAGGATAAACAAAAAATAACATGGTGGCATAATTACCATCTTACATTTTTTTCTTAATTGAGTAACCCAGCATAAATTTACTCTCTTATAAAAACCTAAAACTTCCAAATATCAAATAAGGTAATAACCTTTAAGAGTATATATTATGAACTAAGTCTTATAATACATATTTACTGTGAAATGGGAGAAGTGCTAGACAAAACAGCAGAAAGATGCCATCGCTCTCAGGTAACCATTCTCTCGCATATGTATTAGTCAAGACAAATGCAAAGGAAGTAAGATCCATTCCTCTGCTCTGTCTACTGAAATTGCCATAATGAAGTTACAAGTATATATACATATATGTATATATATACATATATAAATATATACATATATATATACATACGTATGTATATATATATACATATGTATGTATATATATATACATACGTATGTATATATATATGTATCATTATTGTCATGGTGTGAAATATTGGCAACACATAGGCAGACATGGTACTGGAAAGGAGCTGAGAGTTCTACATCTGGATTAGCAGGCAGCAGGAAGAGAGAGTGACACTGGACATAGTTTGAGCTTCTGAAACCCTGAAGCCCACCCACAATGACACACTTCCTTTAATAAGGCCATATCTTTTCCAGCAAGGCCAAATATCCTTTCAAATGATCATATCAGCGCCATTTTCAAACGACCACACATATACTCTCCAGACTCGTGTGAAGATACATTCACTAACATCCTCAGATAGTTATGACAGTCTGCTTGCTTGGTTGGTTATCAGCTAAATAAAATTTCTCTTTTTCTTTTAAAGCAAACACAAGCCAAGCCTTATGGTATAGCCCTCTAACATGGGCTACTCAGAGGCTGAAACGAGATTCCAAATTGAAGGTTGTCCCATGGTACATACAGAGTAAATCAAAGGCTTGCCTGAGTAACTTAGCCAAGACCCTGTCCTAAAATAGAATGTGATGTATATAGCACTGATAGGTAGTTTTTGCAGTAGGCATAACCTCTATTTAAAAAAAAATAGAAAAATTACACTTGTTTTCAGACATGTCATTACAATTTGAATCTAAAATATCCTTTGGGGTGCCTATATATTGAAGTTTAATGCCCTAACTGACGACTGTGACTGTGGAGGTGGAAGAACTTAGAAGTTGCTTGCCGAATATGGATTCATGGGCTTAGATTTTTGCCTTGGCTTCTTCCTGTCTGTCTCTTCTGCTTCCTGGTCAGTATGAGGTAAACAGTTATGTTTCTCCACAATCTCCATTCCACACCTTCTCTGACATAGTGTTCTGTATCATCATGGTTCAGAAAAATGGAGCCAGCTTGTCATGGTTGGAAAGTTATGAAATCATGAGCCAAAACAGTCTTCTTTCTCAGTCACTTCACTTATGTATTTGTCCACCACAAACCCTAAAAAACACGGGGATCATGTTATAAAGGCTAGGTCCTTCTTGGCTATTAAAAGTCATCCATAGCCTTCCTATTGTTCTCTTTTTATTGTTTTCATTCATTCATTAATTTATTTATTCTATATCTCAATTGAAGCTTGTCCTCCCTCCTTTTCTCCCAGTTGCTCCCTCTTACCTTCTATTGTTTTTAATAATGTTTGAATTATGAATGAAATGAGATTCCAGACTACTGAACTGAAGTAGAATGGGGAAATTTGAAGTTTTATTATGTTTAACAGGGGCCTAAAGACCTTATATGTTTTCTGCATAATGGTATTTTACTTCTATGCTAATGGCTCTATCATTTTCAGGTATTGTTTTAGTATCATGTAGTAATATTTCTCAAAGATGCAGTCTTTGAGCAGGAACACATTTGATTGTGGTTTACTGTGGCAAATATCTCTACCCAGCATAAGCCAAACAGATTGGCTTAAATCTAGTGAAAAAATTACACTGGCTTAATATCAGGATTTCTCACCTGTAAAACAATCCGTCAAACAAGCAGGCATTCCTAAGTTCTTGTTATGTTTATCTGTGGGAACACTGGCTAAGGGAGACAGTTTAGAATGACCCTGTAGCTATTGCTTTTATTTTGAGTCATAGAATGACCATCTCTGACTCAATGAAGTTTTATGTTAACTGTTGGTGTCTGTGGAATTGAAGTAGACTAATTTGCTAGTTGACAAGTAGGAGTACCTCCAACCCTTCACGCTTCCTCTCCTCCACTTTCCCACCTCTTTTCCTTAGACAGTGTCCTATGATAATATGTAGTCAGAGCTATGAATGTCATCTTACAATCTCTAGAGGACAAATCCAAAGACAAGATTCTGTCATGGTAGAAGTCTAGAGAGAACCCAAAGCTTCTAATTATGGAGAAACTGCTTTTGGGATCACTCAACTCTCTGATTCATTTTGGTTGATGTGATGTGGTACATCTTTCCTCTTTGAAATCATCTAAATCAAGTGTTCTCTAAACTTGCAAAAACATTTCATTGTAACAATAAAAAGTGCAAAATAATTTGAAATTTTATAGAATATATAGTATCTCTAATGTTGTTCAGCATATATAAGTGCAGTAATGATTTGCTATGGTTATCATCATTAGTTTGAACACAAAGATTCCAAGACTCAAGAAGTTAAATAAGGCTAGGATAAGTCAGCTATTAAGAGACCAACCAAAGGTTTAAATATAAGTCCTATAAGTAACAAAAACCTCTGGTGCTAACCATGATGGAATATATCCTAAGCTATTAAGAGTCTAGCATTTGTGGGAGCTTCTTCTTCTTTTTTTTTTTTCTGAATGCATCCTAAGCACTTAATGAATTCTTACAAAAATGATTTGGACCACTTATATAAGACACTATGCAAATGAAATCCAAAAAAACATTCCACCTAAAAAATGAACTCTTTAATAAGTCCCCAAACAGTAATTTAAAATCTGATATCAGCTTATATTTTCAGCACAGAACTAGAAATTAGATGCTTACTAGCTATGGCGGAAAATGAATTAGTACTTCACTTTTGTGGGTTAATTTCATCAACATATTATCTTTGAAACTGGAAAATATGTGTTGCTGTAACTGCTATACACATCAAAGAAAAGGAGAGACAAAAGAAGTAACCTTACTTGGGATGAATGCCCTGTCTAGTCATGGCTGAGGGAAGGCACTGACACAGTGTGAAAAGAGCCTCTCCTAGGAGAGCTAGAGTCTAAGCCTCATGCTATCAGAAACTAGAGTGGACTGGATCGCTGCTGCCTCAGTTGTACCTGTCTTTTTGAAATCATCCAGCGATCAGTGAATTAACGAATGAATGAAGAGCCAGGGAGATGGCACAGTGGGAAAAAAGCATTGTCAGTGCTGATGCCCTGATGGCTAGAACCCAAAAGAGAGAACTGACTTCTACTAGTTGTCTTTTTGCTGAGGCATGCAAAACCTTCACACACACACACACACACACACACACACACACACACACTAGTTTGAATTAAAATCTATAGCTAAATAAAATCCAATTAATCAATCAATGTATCTTTATTTAATTTTATGTTCCCCTGAAGCACAAAATTAGAGATTCTGGGTGAAAAAATAAATCAAGAACTGCTCCCACCCATTTTTTTTCCATTTTACTTCATAAAATTAATTGTCTATTGCTATCTAACTTACTCATTGAGCTATAGTTTCCTTCAGCTTGGCTGTGTACTAGGATCCATAGATGACTTTCTGTTATAATCTATAAGTGTGACAGTCTTTAACATTCCTACCACAGTAACAAAGGTTGACTATGGGCAATGGCTATTTGAGACACATGGCAAAGAAAGAGCTGGAGGTAGGAAAACCGAAGAGCAAAATATCCTGATGTTCTTCTTTGCCATGCTAGGAAAGAGTGGCAGGGATGACCTCACAAAATAACCTACTTCTCAGTTCTCAACTGTAATGTAATTTTTAATATGAAAGTTATTTGTTATCACTCACTACCAGGGCCCAGAAGTGAAACATAATCCAAATACATTATACTTTGTAATATAGGTTTGACATGAATTTCCCTAGCGAAGTTGTTTTCCAGGGAACTTAGGTCTAATTATTTAACACTTTCGAAGTCAATAAATTACTGGAGAGGAGCAAAAGGCCTGTTCTTGGATGAAATTTCTCCTGTGAAATGAAACTTGTCTCATCCAGTAGGAAGTTACAGCGAGGCATCATTTAATAATAACATGTAATATTTTAAATTACTGTTTAGAAATGTATTGGCTGATATTAACATGACTTTATATAAGTGCTGTGTCCTCAATTTAAAAGGACATTGGTAACCCCCTAGGACAGAATAGGCCTTTTCTCAACCTAATTAGATTATGTGCAGGGTACAGCGCCTCTCTCGAAGATTAACAGAACATTTTCCTTGTCAGTTTAAGTGTTGCCTGTGGCGGTATTTTTTTTTCTAATTTAATTAAAAGCTGTTCCTTTATGAAGAACAAGCTTACAGCATAATCCCTCTTACATTTATATTTCTAAATTCCATTCAGCAGCAAGTAGAGAGCAATGAGAGGGAACAGAAAAGAAAAGAGAGTTGAGGGAGGGGCCAATTGTAAGCATACACGATAACGTTAAACATACCTTTGGGCTGTAAGGAAGATTTCATTTCAAAAGTGAAATTGAGTGGATATGAATCAGGTGTCTTGTGGGACAGTGGTTTTTACCATGATGTGTTAAGCCCAGCTCTATCTCAAATAGGTAAGTTCTCACACCAACAAATCTCCTACGTTTAAATGCCCACTTTGCTGCTGGATCCTTCAAAATGTGTAATTTCTCTGTAGAGCTCAAGTAATTTTTCTCAGTCTGGTCCCACATACAGTGCTGAATCTGAGCCACTAGTACTGTACTGTTAAGCCATTTGGTACCTTAAGCACAAGGCTCATAAGCTAGCATGCATACTGAACCTATCTAAATGCCTGTGAGTCAACGATGCTCATCCAGTTTCCTTAAGGCTGGTTTCTTGATTATATTGCATACATCAAATTGACCTATTCATAGTTGTTGCCATGAAGTTAGAATAACCATTTGCTTTATTAGATCATTAGAAAAGGAGAGAGAGAGAGAAAGAGAGAGAGAGAAGAGAATGTATAGGGAAAAATTAAGTTGTGGATGAAAATCTTAAGTCTCTAGAGGACAGATGCAAGAGTGCATCAGAAAAGCAAGGTTGTAGTGGATGTAGGTCTTAAAATACATGTTAGAACCTGCAAGCTAATCATGAAAACATGTTTTTAAAATGAATATAGTTTATTAGGATTTGTTCAAATAGAAAACTGATTAAAAAGGATAGAACTTCAGAAAAAGTAGAGAAACAGGAAGAAAAAATGGAAAAACATGTATGATGTAGGTTAATTACCAATTCAAGTGTTCAATAATTATTAAAAATAATGATCTGAAGACTGGAGAAATGACTCACAGGTTAAGAAAGCATGTTCTTTCAGAAAGCCTGGGTTCAAGTCCATCTCAGGCCTCCTGATTGTCTGTAACTATAGTTCCAGAGGATCTAGTCTGATTCCCTTTTTGGCTTCTGCAGGCATCAAACACATATGCAGGCAAAACACCCATACACAGAAGATAAAATAGTAAGGAAAAATTGTCCAAGTATACAAATTAAAATACAAAGAACATCAGAGTAAGTTAATCAAAGCTGGAGGCTGTAGGGGGTAGAGAGAGTGGGAGAACAAGAGCAAGAGTGACAGAGAGAGAGAGAGAGAAAGAGAGAGACTGAGAGACTATGCCAACATTCATTGTATGGAAACTGAAGTAGCTAGGTTATCTGTCAAAGCAGACATCAGAGTAAGAGATTATCAAAAAGACAGACATATAATGATGATAAGCTCATTTTCCCAAAAGACACAATACCCTTAAACATATATATAGCTAGTAATCATGTGCAAATGTAAATGAGAGAAGAAAGACAAAACAGGTAGAAGAAATATAAAAATTCACTATTGCTGTTGGGGACTTTAATATCCTTCTTTTCAAAATTATATGTTCAAACCACAAAAGAAATAAACTGGAAATCAATAATAAAAATGTAGCTGGAAAATTTCCAAGCATTTGAAAGTGAAACAACGTACTTGTAAACAATTTAAGAGCTGGTGAAGTCTCAAGATAATTCTAAAATACTTTAAAGAAAATGAAAATACAACTTATCAAAAATTACAAATGAACAGAAACCGTACATGGGGAAAATTTGTTGTGTGGATATGAATAGGGAGAAACATTTACAACCAATCAGCTAAGGCAAGTTCCCTTCTTAGCAAAATAGACAAAAAATCAATTTAATTTTGAAACAAGGAGAGAAATAATAAAAATTACAAAGGTAGAAATCTGTATAATTTAAAGCAGGACTAAGAGAGCAACAGTGAGACAAATCTAGGTATTTGAAGATGTGAGTACAATTAATAAGCTGCTGTCTTAACAGGTGAAAAGCAGCCTGCTCTAGAATCAAGAAGATCCTAGTCTTTAGATGAAGGCCAGAGACAACTCACTGGTGAGTCCCATGTCTTCAGGATCAAGCATGTATTCTAGTCAAACCTTCATCAGATCAAATGAGGTGACCCCACATTATGGAGAGCAAATCACTTTACTTCAAGTTTTTCCATTTTAAAGTCAATCTCAATCATAAACAACCTCATAGAGAAATAGGAATGCCTTACTCAATGTCCGGGCTCTTTGATGCAGACAAATCAACACCTAACATGGTCTGAACTATACCTCTAGCAGGGTTAATGGATGGAGAGAGACATTAACACAAGACATGAATGGCATCAGTAAAATAAACCCTGGGCATCAATACGAAAATGAAGGAATATAACAAATATGTGATGACTTGTGTAAAATAAAAGATAAAATCCCACAATAGATGGGAAAAAAATCTGAGTAGAAGCATATCCACCACAGATGCTAACTCAACACTCAACGATCAGTGGCCTTCAAAAGTTAGATAACAAGAACTGAATGGTGTCACTTCTAAAGAGAACCAAAAATTTATGATATTGACTCCGTATAATGTCTTACAGAAAACAGGAGCAGATGGGCCACTCCCAGATTCATTCTGTGGAGATAATAATATCCTAAAATCAAGTCAAACAAGCAGATTGATTAGAAAAAAGGAAAACTCTAGGTCAATACCTAGTTGATCAATACCATCAAAGGTCATCAATACCTTTGATGAATATCTGATGCAGAAATTCTATCAAAATATTAACTGATTTCCATGATATATACAAAAGATGCAATGCTACAACCATAAGAGGTTAATTCCAAATCTACTGGGTAAGCATTCAAGAATTTATCAGTGTGAAACTTAACCAAAAGAAAATATAAAACCTAATTAAAAATTCCTAAATACACTTCACCAAAGGTATGCAAATGGGAAACAGACATATGAAAAGATGCCTGATCTTGAATGTTATTAAGGAGTGGATAGTTTAAAAAAATGAGGTACTATTTTCTACTTCTTATAAGATGTGATTTCAGAACACTGACAGTACCTAATGTTGGAAGGATGTAGAGTAACAGCAGCACTGATTCCCTCCCCACGTATTGGGTAGAGGAATGTAAAAAAAGTACAGATGGTTTGGCTATTTCTTATAGAAGCAGGGGTGGTTTGTTTCACAACCCAATATCTGAGCTGTAGGGTATTTAGTCATACAGGTTGAAAATTTCTGTATACATAGTTAGTTTAGATATATTTATCTAAGAACCTGCATACAAACATTTGTGAAAGTTTTATTCATTATCACCAAAAACTGTAAGTAGCTCAGAGCTATAAGTGGACAAAATGTGATGCCATTGTCAAATACACTGCTAAAAGCAAAAGCTATAGTCTGAAATATATGAACCTCTCCCCAGATACATATATGACAATCTTCACCCCAAAGATGAGGGTATTAGAAGTTGAAGGTCTCTGGGAAATGACCGAGTCATACGGGAAGGGTCTTTATGAAAAGACATGACATGAGAGAACAACTTTGTGCCTCCTGTATGGCTGTCTATGACTGAGACTCAGTCTTACATGACATGGAAACTGCCAATATCTTGATTTTGAGTTCTTTGATTGTAGAGCTATAAAATATAAAAAGTATGTATTTGATAAGTCTTCTTCCAATAACACCCTACTATATAGTCAGATTAGACTAAAATAGCATTAAAAATAAATATCAAGCCACTCAAAACTGTGTTTCCAAATGTAAGGAATTTATACATAATTTCTATATACTCCATGATCCCAGGTGTATAAAATGTTTGTGAGGGTATAAGTATGAGCTGAAAAGACATCAGTGGTTGACAAAAGTGTGGAGCATGGCTAAGACATTTCAATAGGTGAGGCAAAAGGGGCTTGGGGGAGGTAATGAATCTACTCTATGAGACATTGGACATTTGACATTATGTATTTATTAAAATTAGGTTTAACCTTCATATACATAAATGTACTAAACATGTGATAAAATATTTATTTATTTTGTCTGAACAATGGAATCTAGTCCCATTTCAAATATAAAAAAAAAAAATAGGCCCATGGAGATGATATAGGTAGAAACTTCCTATCTTGGTGATGTTTAAAATTATCTTAAGACAGACACAAAGGAAATTTTGTGTAAGCACTCTAAATAAAGTTGATTCCAATAGGAGCATCAGTAAACAATTAGGAGGCTGTTTGTTTGTTTTGTTATTGTTCTTATTTTTGTTTCTTAAAGTTGAGACTGTGCAGCTAAGTAAATGGATTGTAAATTTGCATTTTGATAGGTAACTTTGTTACAGTGTATTACAGGTAAACTATGAGAAGAGGCTGCAGAGACATATGTAGTCATAGACTAAGTTGCAGACATGTAGAGTTCAGTTAGTTTTCATAAGTAGTGTTAGATACAGAAGTAGATACATGTAGTAGTTATTTCCTTGCTCTGCCAACTGACAGGGCCTAGAACCAACCATTCCCTGGTAGCATGCTGATCTTGTTTTTCTGATAAAACTCTCCAATGACAAAGACCAAGAATCTTTGGAAAACTGCCCACTTTTAAGATGTGGGCAGAAAACATACAGTAGTCCAAAACATGTAGTACGGACAGCCAATAAAAGTCTGCTATAAAAGAAAACAAGAGAAAGAAAGAAAATAATAAAAAAAGAAAGGAAGGAAGTGAGGAACAAAAGAAAGGACAACAATGGAGGGAACTCCCAACAGCCAAATTCAGCTTTATCAGTTTGACCAATAAACTTGATATTTGTATCGGATTCCATATCAAAGTAAATTAATTACACAAATCCAGAATAATTCCATTGGGAATACTGGTTATGCAGGTAGGTGGTTCCCCTCCATCTTTTAAGTGTGGTCTGTATATAGTGACTCATTTTTAAAGCTATTCTTTAAAAAGGGGAGAAAGAGTAAATTAGCTTTATAAATAAAACAAAATACTACCCGAGATGAGTAGAGACCAAGATTAATGTCAACAGTCCTATGTCATACTGAACTTCTGCTCTCGAGATAATGGGAGCATATTTTTAAAAAAATGACACATTTTTACACAAATGAATTGTCTCAGATGAATCATTAAACAGGCATTAAGCAAATCACAGTATTGAGGGACAGTCTTTGTTACTTATTGGAAATCCTGACAACCGTCAAGATTATCTAAAAATGAGGGACGTTTGGTAAATTAATAGGCAGAAGGATTCAATCACTTGCTACTCAACACAGTGTCAAATTTTGGTTGAAATCCTAGGACAATAGTCACCTTTAAGTGAAAGCTAATAAAGTTTAAATGAAATATGCTCCTCAGCCAAAGTTCTTTATCCATATTGGTTTATTAATTATATGAACTATATCAGACTCATCTAAGATGTTTATGCATGTGGGAACTAGGAGTGAGACAAATGGGATCACATGTACATCTGTGCTGACTTTAAAATATTTTATAATTACAAAATTGCTACAAACTAAAAGTTTATCAAAGAAATAGATTTTTAAAAGCGGAAGAGCAATATTTAATGATTGAGACAAGTGTTGGGCAGACACAGGCTCAGTGCTGGTCACAGCTAATATATTTCCTAAAGTTTGATAGTCGAAAATCTGCTTGTGGAGAAGGGAAAAGGGTGAAAACGTTTACCAGGTCAGTTTTCATAATGCCTTTCTTCTGACCCAGCTTCTGCTTCAGCAGCAGCAGTGACTAACAGATGTGAGGTAAGAGGGCTTCCAGTGTTCAGAACATGTGGTTTCCAACACAGGTTTCTGAAAAGTAGTTCCTCCAGTCTGCCAAAGCAACCCCAGGGGGTGTCCAAAAATGAAGCGATATTTCAGAGCACATGAGGGGGGTAGTATACAAAAACAGGGACTAGTGTGATGGTCAAACCAAGAGAAATAACAGTTCACTGTGATCTGGAGGCCAGTGCTGTCACATGACAGAGCACCTTCTGAAGGCCATTGAAGTCACAGAATCTTGCCTGTTCTGGGGTGGAGAATGGGTTGCCCATCTGTTACATGTATTTCAAACTTCACCAGTCTTACAAATAAGCACCTCAAGGGTGGGGAAACTACAGATAGCAGTATTCTAATTAAATGTTTCTTCTTTTTCTAAACAAGAAAACAGCACATACGACCCAGCTACTCATCTATTATAGCTTAAGTAAGTTATGACGCTTTCACTCAATCTCACATCAGCCTTTTATTTTGCTTTAGCCCCATCACTGCCTGATGAGTTCTAAGAAAGAAAGCTTAGATGAAGGTGCTTTGGAAGCAATAAATGCTGTCTTGTGGAAGGTAAGTTCAGTGCTTGCTTCTTGTTTCTCAACACTATGTTCCTTTCAGCAATTAAAGTACGTGTGGGAAAGGCTGACACAATAGTTAGAGAAGAAATGTTTTCTCCTTTGGATATAGACTTATGCATAAAATTTGAAGGATTGATTGTTAAAGTGGTGCTGAGTGCCCATTGCCCATTGATTTAGTTACTTTACTCATGACCAGGATGAAGTAAGTGAATGTGCTTGGCCCATAGGGAGTGGCACTATTAGGAGGTGTGGCCTTAATGGAGGAAGTGTGTCACTTTGAGGAGTGAGCTTTGAGATATCCTATGCTCTAGCATCTACCAGTGTGGTTCACAGTCCCCTCTGCTTCCTGGGGATCAAGATTTAGAACCCTCAGCTCCTTCTCCAGCACCATGTCTTCTTGCAGTCTGCCGTGTGTCCTACCATGATGATAATGGACTGAACCTCTGAAATTGTAAGCCAGCACCAATTATATGTTCTCTTTTATAAGAGTTGCCTTGGTCATAGTGTCTCTTCACAGCAATGAAACCTGAACTAAGACACAACTCCTGATTTACACTGGCTCCTAGCTTAAGAGGTTTCAGAACATGATCATTTGCTCTTGTGTAGCCATTAAGTGGAACAAGGTGAAGCCAGGAGACTTGGGAGGAAGGAGTGCAGATCATTAAATGGCAGGCTAGGAAGCAGAATGAAAGAGGATACATTGAGTAACCAAGGCATGATATAGCCCACAAGTATAGAGTAGCAGTAACCACCTCTTTTCAATTTAATCCTACACCCTATCTTTTAACACTTATCAATAATACCATGAGTCAGAAAGATTAACCACCATATATGCTATACATTTTTTTGTTCTTTCTTAAGAACAGATAAATAGCCATGGCATATGTCATTCTTTCGTGGTTAGTGGGATCCAAAAATAAATATTATTTTTCTCCAAAAGAAATTTAATCTAAGGTATGGCACTAATTAAAGTACTTTTACCATTACTGTAGTCATTTAAAAGAGTTTTTATTTTGCTAACAGACTAGTGAAATCTTTAACTTGCTGAAGATCTGCTTGCTTCTTGAAATTCTAACATGAGCAGAACCAAATGTCTATGAAAGAATATTGGAAGTTTTTATGTGCTCTCTATGTGATTAGGACTTTGCATTTCACTTAATATTCTTCAGATTTTACAAGAGCAGTGGTTACAATTTTTAAAGGAAAAACTTATACCAAGTATGATCAGTACTTTTTTAGTGTCTTTTGGGTGCAAAAAATATGGTCTTTTTCTTGAAATAGTGTTCAGCGCTATTAAATAAATATATTTAAAATATACAAAATTCATGTATAATCATGTACACATACATGCATAAAGGTACTTGACTTACAGCAGTTATGTTCTTATAAACCCATAATCTTACCAGAAAGATAACATGCTGAAAGTTACAAACAAACCGAGCATATCTACTGAGCATCTTGGCTTAATAGTTCTCTGTAGTATGTTCTCCCTTGTGTTCACATGGTAACCTGGGAGTTGCTATCCTTCTTGGGCCTCTTCCAGCACCACCAGAAAAAGTACCACACTGCATATCATTAAACAAGGAACATGCCTACATTCACAACTTGATGTTTGGTTTCTCTTAAATATATGTTGATTCATATACACAAAGCAAAGAAGAAATCAGGAGTTGAGACATCATAATTTGAGGATTCTCTCCATGTACACCTTAGGCAAAGCAACAGGTACTTCTTGATTTCAGTGTTACCACAACCAATGTTGTTCAGCTAACTGAACAGAATGTGCCTGGATACCAGCATCTCCACAGATGGTGTTCAGTCCAAGGAGTCAGTGTGTTTAACTTGCTAGAGATTTAACTTTTAAAGATAGATTTCATGTAGCTCCTATCTCAATTTAGGTATTCTTTTTTTCAAGAAAAATATAAGAACTGTACCTAACTTTATCACATTGTATTTAACTTTTTTGTATGACTCTACCAGTGTAAGGCAGGAAACTAGATAAAATACACAGAGTACAAATGCTGAAAGAATTGTATTTTCAAAATCTTGGTGAGCATGTGTGTGCATACATGTGCGTGACTGTGAGTCTGTGTGAATGTGCACATGCACACGCACACACATCTGTGAGTCTGTGTGTGTTCTGTTTAGTCTTTTGTCAGACATGTCACTTGTTTTAGTTTTGGAGATATGAGAATATCAGTATTACATAGGTTATAAGCTTCTCATAGAAACTCTGCTAATTTCTGTTTCTTCCAGCCCCTTCCCCTACTTAGATGAGTGAGACTTTTGAGTGGAAAGCAAAAGACATTCCTAATTCTTCTGAAGAAAATCTTTCTCCATGCAGAGAAGCATAAATCTGAGCTCTCACTTTGTGATAATTAATAAGTGAATGAAGACCTAGGTTACTGGAGAGACTGAAAATGTGTCACATGTGTCCCAGTGTCTTTTGCTGGGGCTGGGACGTGGCTTTCTTTTCTTGAGTTTGTGCTCTTGTGACTTGATACATGAAGCTCATTTTTAACATGTCAAATCTAGATTCTGTTCTGTTGTTTAGAAACTGTCTTTCTCTCTAAAATATTTTTGATGTCAAAGTGTGTACTCAATTATAGTTCCTTGTTTGCAGATGTTTTACTGCATGTCACAAAGCTCATGGGAGATGGACAGTACTCTGATACTTCTGTCACCAAACCAACAGTTTAATCTTTTTGTATGTCAGTTTAAAGTCCCAGTTTGCACCCCCTGTTTAATTTAGAGTTTGTTCCCAATGATGTTTGTAATTATTGGTTTGTATGAACCAGAAGGTTAGCAGGAATATATTTAATGTACACAATGCACTTAGCAAAGCACTTAATGTGTATTTGAAAAAGAAGCTATCTGTTAGCCTTTCAATTCAGGAAGCCATCTTTGTTTTTTGTGATTTATCAGTATGTCATAGTATATTGGACCCAGTATAGAACAATATACTGGTTAAATTCTGGTATCATTGCTACTACGATCAATGGCTTTTTATATACCTCTTCCCATACAACCTGCATAAACAAAAATAATGATAATTTTAATTATATTATTTAAATTTTTCTGCTTATATACTCTGCATTTTATTTTTAAAACTTCTGTGCAGGCACACTTACTTCATAGAAAATTTGATTAATAGCTACTTTATTTCTTTGAGAGCAGAGCAGAGCATATCAATGTTATATTAGTAGGGTAACAATTCGTTTTCAAATATTTCTGATAATATTTGAAACTCACTAGTCTCTACATATTTGTGCATGCTCTTCTCTTTCTTGTTAGTCTCTAATATTTATCAATTACTATACTATAAATGACATAAACTAAATGTATTTAAGTGAAAGTATATATATTTTTAATTTCTTCTTGTTTCAAAACATTTTAGTCTCTCATTCTATCTCTGTCTTTGTTTTCTCTCTGCCCCCAACACTCTCTCTCTCTCTCTCTCTCTCTCTCTCTCTCTCTCTCTCTCTCTCTCTCTCTCTCTCTCTCTCTCTCTCTCTCTGTGTGTGTGCCTACATGTATGTGTTCCTTTCTGTATACCTACATAAAATGCCAGAATGTGGCTTCCATGCATCTTCTATTATTCTTTATTTTCACTTTAATATTTTGAAAGTATCTCTCATCAAACTGAGAGTTCACTGTTTGCATGTACTTAGCTGGCGTGACTGAGGTACCAAGGAGCCTCCTATCTTCCTCCGCTGGTGCTGTGTTTATAGGTGCGAACCAGCAAGCTGACTTCCATGAGTGTTGGGGATCTAACTTGAGGCCCTCCTGCAGGCAATTTACTCATGGAGCTATCTTTTCTGCCTGCTTTTCAAAACAGTAAGCTGATAATTGTTCAGTGTCCAATGTTAGACTAAGCTTTTATTAGCAATATTGCATGCTATTTATATTTCCTGAGACATAGAAAGATGTACGTGCTTTAAAATTATCAACAATTAAGCCTTAAGGCATTCTTCAGTATGGCACTTGACTAGACTCTGAGGAGTCTCCCCCATCTGCAACACAGGGCAGCTCTAGTCGGGCACAGAGTCAACAACAGAGATTTGAAACTGCAAGAAATAGTTTTGGACAGACTTGATGATGCTATCTCCTTTCCTATGACATTGCAGAGATTAGAGAAGGCTCTTGTCTTTAGCAGGTTGCAGTATATTATGCTTAGGGAATCTAAGTAGCCTGTTGTGGCCTGGCATTAAAATAAATTCATTGATGTCCTTCTGTGGAGCTACAGGCTGGCCTTTTGTTTATTATTGTTATATTTTATTGATATAGATATCCCGCCATGCTCTGTGCTATAAATAGTGATGTTTTTATTGTTAGTGCAGCACACTTAATAAAGCTGCAGTTTTCCTGGCAATTAATTGGGCTGACAATCAATGCAAGGCTGCAGGCACTGTGTTTATGTGCTGAGCTTTTGATGAGAGAAGCCCCAAGAAGTCAGGCTGTCAGAAGTAAATGCTCTGTTCACACATAAAGTCACACTCTGTTCTTGGCTTGACCAAATTACAGTTGATTATAGGCTGAGTATGGGCCTGATTTTGCTTGTAAGGTAGAGAATATTTGGTCACCCCTTAAGAGATGTGGTGAGACATTTATTTAGGATAAAGTAGTTAGATAAAAATATCCTTGTTGGCTGTTTCTCAGGGTACAGTTAGTTTTTGATGAAATTTTCATTTAAAATAATCTGGAACATTCTGAAGTTTTTTGCTTCCCACTCTATGGAACACATTCACAATTATTACTTACTCAGAAAATTTCCCTGGGCTAATGATGTGTAGTGTGTTTTCCTGGCTTCTTCTATGTTAAAAACTATCCTGCTGTAATCTCTAGCTTCTGATTTTACATCCTGTTCAGTGGATGTTTAATCTTTGTACAGTAACACTGGCAATGGTGTATCAAAAGGCTTTGATGATTAGAGTGGGAACAGATGTAGGAAGGAAACAACTTGCTGTAACTCTTCTTTGCTACAGTTAGGGTATAGTTTCAAGTCTGTTTATAAAAATGTAAGTATAAGCCCTTGTTTTTAGAACCCTCGTTTTCCAGGAATAGTTTTTCTCGGTACAACATTTGGATAATACTTTGTATAACTCAATTATTGTTTATCAGTGCCTTAGACTAGACAAATGAATGCTCATTTTAATTTTACCTAACTCTATATGTTTGTTTATTAAACATGAATCAAATGAGTCACTTATGACATATAAATCCTTATTATGGTAACAGAAACAATGATGAGACTTTTGCTATTCTCTTTTCTGTTAGAGTTCTTAAATACTGTCATGCACATCATCTCAGATGTTTCTACCGAAGCATTTTACTGAGAACAAAGTGAGTTCAGCATAGGCACCAAGCAAATAAACTGAGACTGGCTGACTCAGCAATTTGATATTAACCTCATAATAAAGCCCACTGGTATATATTGTTTTATAAACTTTCCTTCATAGATTTTGTAGCGTAAATTAAAAATAATCCATTTAAGATGTTTTTCTGACTTGGAGAACATGACTCTGACCATTGAACAGAAGGCTAATCTGACAAGCATT
The DNA here is from genome assembly GCF_011762505.2 of Arvicanthis niloticus. Classification (NCBI taxonomy): domain Eukaryota; kingdom Metazoa; phylum Chordata; class Mammalia; order Rodentia; family Muridae; genus Arvicanthis; species Arvicanthis niloticus. Next base: position 115,781,909 of record NC_047660.1, on the reverse strand, counting down.
AGGTTTGCGACTTTTCTAAAACCACTGAAGCACTGACATCATAGAGAAAAAAACCAAGCTCCAAATATAACATGAGGTCAGTACCAACCATGGGAGGTGAGGAGGAGGTCCCAGCTTACCTGGGCAAGACATAAGCTAGACCTGCAAGCTAGCCTGCTGCATGCTCACAGCAGTGAACGACAGATGTGTGGTAGCATGACAGCTGAATGGACATGCATTGTTCACATGCTCTAGAAGGTCTTTCCTTTCTGAATCCAAACATAGGTTCTCTGTCTCTGTCTCTGTCTCTCTGTCTCTGCATATCTCTGTTTGTTGGTCTGTGTCTCTCATTGTCTCTGTCTCTGCTTCTGTTTATATGTCTCTCTGTCTCTGTCTGTCTCACCGGTTATCTCTGTCTCTTCTTGTTTATGTCTGTCTATTTATGTATGTCTCTTTCTGTCTGCCTCTCTTTCCCTGTCTCTCTGTCTCTCTCTGTTTCTCTATCTTACACACACACACACACACACACACACACAGAATACACACTCAAACTGGAGAAGGAGACACATTTTAAGAGAAACACAAGCCACTAGGGGCAACCTTTTGATCTTTGTCTCTCTTACAGCACTAATTTCTGCAGCAGTAGGAAGGGCACAGATAAAAAAACTCTTCAAGGTGAAAATCCTCTACTAGACTTAAAAAGGAAAGATAAACAGAAAATACTAGGGCTTCACAGCCACAGGACACAGTACCTGCTGGAAGTTTTAACAACCAAAAGAATGCCCATTGTCTCCTTTCCACTGCCAGGCTAGCAAATATCAAACAATAAGTAGCTTGATCTAGCAAGCTCTCCCTAAGGTACAGTGCCAAGGGTAGATTCTGACTAAACATGCAACAGGTACTGATGGAGCTAACACATGAAAAATAGGGGACTAAAGGCATACACACACACAAACAGCCCTTTCATTAAACATACGTAGTAGGGTAAGTATACTTAGAAGGATCACTACCCTAAATGCCAAGCAATTAAGAGGTGTGTGAAAAGTGAGAAGCTCTGCTAACAAATTCAACCTGAGGAGTCTTCCAAGCCAGCACACCGTCTAGTTAGACTGAGTCCAACTCCTAATATATGGTCCTACTTAAAATAAAGGTGAGCTTTTTTCCTAAAAAACAAGTAAAATCCTGCCTATGCCTATTATTCTAAACAAATTTCTATCAGTAAAAATTACCAAGAGGTAGACTATGGAAATAACAAGACAACACAATATAAGTGACAATGTAATCCTTTTAACTAAATTCAGACATGCAAAACATCTATTTTTGACAACAAATATACAATAGTGGATTTACTGTGATTAATATGATAAAAAATATCTGCAGAAAGAAAAAGGAGAAGAGGAAGGGGAGAAGAATGAGAAGGAGTGTAGAAAAGGGGAGAGGATAAGGAGGATGGAGAAGGAAGAGGAAGAGCAAGAGAGAAATGAGAAATGGCAAACCCAGAGCCATGGTAATAAGCGTATCAATAGGTCTAACGTAGCTAAAGGAAGAATAGGACAAAAGAATCAATAGAAATGACATGAAAATGTGACTGAAACACAAAGAAAATTAAGAATGGAAGCTAGAAACTGCTTTCAGACATCGATATATCAAATTTTGAAACAGAAAATGCAAACACATGCATGTATATATGTTCAAGTATATGTTAACTAAACTAATTATATATAATTGTATATACATTAGATATAATATATAAATTAAACATATAATATATAACAATTAAATGTATAAATTACACATATATAATATAAATTAAATATATACAAATTATACATATATATAAATGAAATATATATGCAAATACATCTCTAGTCTGTGGTAACTCTATTAGAGGAAATACTAAACTCTTTGTTAAAACTCTCCCCCCAATTTAGGACAGAATGCAAACCATATGATAAAAAGAAGAGCAAAAACTGAAGCTAGGGAGAGGTCTCACCTGGCATGAGCACATATTCTTCTTTCAGAGGACCTGAGTTCTCTTCTAAGTCCAGCTCCAGAAGGATCCAACACCTCTGCCCTCCATGGGCACCTGCACTAATGTGCACATCCTCACACACTGACATGTATGTATAGGCATAATTAAAAATAATAAAAATGAATATCTGCTTTAAAAGAATACCAAAAGAATGTCTACTGTTACAAAATAAAACATAAAGTTAAAACTTGGCTTCCAATTCATGATGCTATTTGAAAAGGTCATGAGGTAATGTGGCCTTGCTGGAGAAAGAATATCACTGGTGGTTGGCTTTGAGAGTTTGAACCTAACCCTACATCCAGTTGTCTTTCTGCTTCCTGCATGTATGTATGGAGATGTGATCTCTTAGCTTCCTGCTCTAGATGGCTCTACATGGCTGCTGCCATGCCACCTTGGCCTGTATATATCCTCCCTCTGGAACCATCAGCAGAATAAATCGTTCCTTCTGTATAAGAAAGTTCAAAACTGTTAGAAGGTCAAAGACAAAGATCACACCTAGAAATAACACAGGTGGAGAATCTTCAAGGTAATGGAGAAGAAACACCGAAGAACAAAGATGCAGATCACATTACAGAGCTCTTTATGCACAATAATAGTGCCCCATCTGTAAAGCACCTGTGTTCTGCCTCTCCAGAGTACCCAAGGATGGTTATGAACATTCATGTTGGTCAGCTCACAACTGCAGTGGCTCCAGTTCTAGTGGATCTGATGAATATCTCAAGCCTCTGTAGACACCTATACTCATATGCAAATGAATCCTCAATGCATACCTTAAAATGATTTTAAAAATAAAATACTATAACAAAACTAAGTGTCAGTTTAGTATTTTGTACCCACAAAAATGATTTGAGTCAATTTAGTGTCAGCGGGTGTACTCTACTAGAGGTGTTAAAGGAAGTCCTTTACAAGTAGGTCAGCAGAGAGAAGTTCAGATAGATCGAAGAAATTGAGAGTACGCAAAGTGGAGTGAGTTAGAAAACAAACTTATCTTTTATTTTTCAAATTTCTTAATATAATAATTTGCTAGCCAAATAAAACATTATATAAGTATATAATGTGATTCTAACATATGTAAAATCAGATGTATTATGACAATAATACAATGTTGGGAGGGAACAATTGAAGATACAGGATTGTAAGAGTCCTTTTACTACATAAAAATCAGTGTAGTGTAATTTCCAGGGAGAATTTGATTTGTTAAGATACACATTTAAAAAGTCCTGCTTCTAAAGAGACTGGAGGTCCTAGGGAGTTCAGAGGTCTGGTGGGGTGGAGGTAGGGGCTGGGGACATCCTTTTGGAGACAAGGGGGGTCGAGGAAGAGGTGTGGAATGTGGAACAGTCAGAGGGTGGACCAGGAGGGGAATAAAATCTGGAGTATAAAAAAAAATTAAAAAAGAAAAAAGAAAAACGTAACATAAATGCATCAAATCTGACATCTCTGGCAAGAAAAAGTATAAAAGCAACATTATAGCAGTCCTGATAAGGAATTACTTAAAAACATCTTAATGTTCCTCTTCTGTAGGATAATAGACTGACCTTGTGGTGTCTATAGACATAACTGCTCAGGAATCATGTGAGGCCCAGGAGAGGGAATTGCAAAGCTTTGGTCAGTTTAGTGTATGTTCAGTGGCAAACAATTTGAATATATTGAATTACAAAATTACTTAGTTAATCTATGTTTTACAAATGTACCAAAACATTTGAGAAAAACAATATATATGAAGCCAGCCTGAGCTACATAATAAATCATAAAAAATGTCCTACTTCTATGCTCTTAGTTTTTAATGAATAATGAGTCAATGGGGGAGATAAAGTGTAATACATAAACAATCAATTAACCCTAGGCAAGGCAGGTTGAAGTGAAGTCTTGAAATAAAGATCAGATGGAACTGAGAAGAGATAGTAAATCAATAGATTGAAATATTGTTAGTAATCAAAATTCAATGTATAAATTACAGTACAGAGATCTCAACCAGATAATAGACCACTAGGAGTGTTTCATTATATGTTGGTCTTTAGTGACTTATTTGGCCTTTCTCTGTGTTGCCAGGCCTTTCTTCAGTCTCAGTCTCCAGCAGTATCCTTTGTCACCTCACAATATGTGTGTCTGTCTTTATACTGGTATGGAACAAGCCAGCAACAGATGTGGCTTTGTGGAGTACTGAATCAGTTTGTCTTAGAGCTGGAAGTCTGTTGGGGATTAGTTCTAATACTTTCTCTTCATTTGGCTCCCGAAGCTGCTTCCAGACCTGGGGGGCGTGGGGGGGAAGGGTCCCTGCTCTCAGCTTGTGGGGCTGTTAACTTGCATGGGCGGCTCTGGGGAGCAAAAGCGCAGGAATTTGATTGAGTTCACTCTATGCTGTGCCAGGCAGACGCTGCAGGGCTCCGCCAGGGCATAGAGAGATCTCAGACTGAAGTCTCGCAGGGATTTTGAGTGAGGTCTCCAGGCTGAGGCAGCTGACCCTGTAGACCAGTGGTCTCCATCTTTGGGCCCCCAGATGCCACTGGGAGGGTGGGGGGGCGGAATTGAGATGAGAGGCATATGGGCTGGACCGCAGCCAAGAGGAACGAGGGGGAGGGAAGCCCTGGCAGTGACCTCACAGGTAGAGACTCTTGGTTACTGCACTCGCTTGGTTGGATCAAGGCTTGCTTGGATAGCTTGCTTGGATTGGCAGCCTTCATGGCAGGAACAGGAAGAGAAGTCCTCAGTGGGAGATTAGGTGAGGACTCATTAGTTAAAGGCTTTCTCCGTGGTTCCACATGGCGGGGCCCCAAAGGCACGAGGAAGTCCATGGTTTTAAAGGGTTTATTATCATGGCAGAAAGTAAATGAATTTGGCTGCACCCCCACCCCCACCCCGGAAACTCAGGGCAGACCTAAGTTAAATAAGGAGGGAGGAGGGAGGGTCTAAGAAGGAATGCTTAATTGTCTATACCTTCTTGCCTTTAGGTACCTCATTAATATGGAAATCTCTTGAGGCTGAGGCCTGTAGTCATGCCCTCTCTCTGTGGAGGGGCTGGTAGGGGTTTTGTCTTACATGACTGAAAGGCGCTGATCAGTGAAGGTCTTAGACCGCATGTCAGAAGCCTGGATTCTGGGAGCATGGTGAAATGTATGCTGTCCCTCGAAGGGTCTCCTGCCATTTCTAGCCAGTGCTCTACCAGAAACCAAGCTATCCTTTTAATGGTCCCACACTAGCTGGCTTTGATTGGTAATAAAGAATTGCTGTACACTCCATGGCTGGGCAAAGAGATGGAAGCGAGACTTTTAGACTACGTGGGAAAGGGACCAAGAGAGACTGGGGGTGGGAGGGCAGGGGGAAAGAGAATCCCTGACTAGGGGGCAGAGGGATCAGTTTTAAGAGCTGCAGGAAAGAACCCATCCAGCAATGTAGGTGGAGAGAATTAAAGAGAGAGAGAAAAAACAACAACAACAACAACAACAACAACAAAACAACAACAACAACAACAAAACAACAACAACAACAACAACAAAAACCAAACAACAACAACAAAAAAAACTACAGACTTACCTAACAGTTTAAGTACCTTTCTGTCAGCAAATTTTAAGCAAGGAGGGTGTCATGTGTCAGTAAGAAGATAGGATGGCACGAATAACCTTCCTGACAAAGTTGACATGACCAAATCCCGAGGAAGAACAGAATATATTTTCAACTGAACATCAAAAACTCACAACAGTAGATATTATGTCTACAATATAACATTTAACAAATCAAAATACCAACCTTTGTCCATTAATATACTGAAAGAAACTTACATACTGATATTAACAGTCACTGAGTAAATTACTTTTTAGCAGTTATATCTACATAGAATATGATGACTCTAATTACAGTAGATGGGATATGTGGGAAGCTTTGCTTCTAGAAACAAAAAGAAAGAGTAAGCATAGTTTCCAGATTATTCAAGAAATCACAGAAGCAGAGACAAATAAGAAGGAGGGGGGTTGTGTAGCCAGCAAAATAGAAGAAACTATGATGACCATTATTCTAAGATATACTTGATGTTGATTGGCCCATTTTAAAAAGACCATTGATGTATTTAATAGCCACTTGGCAACAGAGAGACTATTAATGTCCTAAAGTTATATCTAAAATTCAACCCAGCAGGATTTATATTGTTTTTCTAAAGTTACTCAAAGCAAATTTGTAATTTATGAAGTAAATCTTCATTTCAGAAAGGACATTATTTCTATCAGTTATAACCTATTATAGATTCCTAGACTATGTCAGAGGCAATGGTGTGTCATATTAAGTACTGGGAGATCTTACCTAGATAAATTTTCATCACCCACATAGTGACACAAAATGAGTTTCACTGTGGGTAAAGGGACCTTCAGTGAGCTGTGTTGGATGACTGCCAGTTAATAGTAAAAAGAATGTTTGCTAATATTAGTAAAATTTGGTGTTTTAAAATAATGAGTATTTCATGAAAATTTGCTTGAGTCGTTGTATAAGATAATGTAAAACATTCAGACAAAAAACTGTCAAGCAATGTATTAAAGTACATTTCTTTAAATCTTGTAAATATGTTTATTGAAAACCTTGACGTCATAAATAATTTGCATATTATTAAAGAGGTCCTGGAGCATAGCAACTACTTTGTTTTTTTTATAAAGTTATATTCTAGGAAGAATGTAGGACAGAGTGAATCTAAGCATAAATTATCAATAATAAATGGTGATATCTCACATAAAATCTTAGCAAAGGCAATATCTAATGATTGTAACATATCATCCAAAATTACTATAAAGATAAAGAGTATTCAGGGGAAAATTGTCCAAAGTATGAATTGGATATGTGTAAATAAAATTCCCCTATTTTTCTGAGAAATAAAGCAGATGAATAAATGAAAAATTTATCACTCTAAGGCTACAGCAGAAAAATGGATAATTACTCATTCTTTTTTTATTGGTTATCTTATTTATTTACATTTCAAATGTTATCCCCTTTCCAGGTTTCCCCTCCGAAACCCCCTATCCCATCACCTCTCCCCCTGCTTCTATGAGGGTGTTCTCTCATCCACCCACCCACTGCCTTCTCACCACCCTAGCATTCACAACACTGGGGCTTAGAGCCTCCAGAAGACAAAGGACCTCCCCTCCCACTGATGCCAGATAAGGCAATCCTAAGCTGGAGTCGTGGGTTGGTAGTTTAGTTCCTGAGAGCTCTGGGGGATCTGGTTGATTGATAGTGTTGTTCTTCCTATGGGGTTGCAAACCCCTTCAGCTTCTTCAGTCTTTCCCCTTACTCATCCATTGGGGTTCCCGTGCTCAGGCCAATGGTTGGCTGTGAGCATCTGGATCTGAATTGGTCAGGCTCTGGAAGAGCCTCTTAGGAGACAGCTTTGTAAGTCTTCTGTCAACAAGTACTTCTTGGCATTAGCAATAGTGTCTGGGTTTGGATTCTGCATATGGGATGGATTCCCAGGTGGGACAGTCTTTGGATGGCCTTTCCTTCAGTGTCTGCTTCTCTCTTTGTCCCTGTATTTCCTTTAGGCAGGAGCAATTCAGGGTTAAAATTTGGAGATGGGAGGGTGGCCCCATCCCTCAACCAGAGGTCATGCCTAACCTCTGGATATGGTCCCTACAGGTTCTCTCTTCCCTTTGTTGTGTATTTCAGCTAAAGTCATCCCTGTCAGGTCTTGGAAACCTTTGGCTTTTCTTGTATCTGGGACTATTTGGTGGCTATACCCAGCTCCTATCTCCCATTGCTACACACATCTGATCAATTTTCTGACCCTCTGTACATTTCCTCTGTCTTCTCCCATACCAGATTCTGCCCCCCTTTTCTCCCTCCCCTTCCTCTCTTCCCTCCAAATTCCTCTCACCCTCTATCTTCTGTGATTATTTTGTTCCCCTTCTAAGAAGGACTGAAGCATCCTCTCTTTTGTCTTCCTTTTTCTTTCTTTTTTATTGAATATTTTATTTACATTAAATGTCATCCTCTTTCCCCATTATCCCTCCCTAGAAAACCCCTATCCCATCCCCCCTCCTCCGTTTTGCTTTTATACATTTTTAATGTTGTTCAAAGGCTTTATAAGTTTGGTAATGCTCAATAACAAGATGCCCATACAATCAGAAGTGCAACCCAATACCCAACCTAGATATATCAACTATCTTTGACTGGTGGAGACACACAAACATACACCTCCATGTTTCTCTCTCTCTCTCTCTCTCTCTCTCTCTCTCTCTCTCTGTCTCTCCTCTCCTAGTGCCTCCTCTCCTCCTCCTTCTCTCCTTACTCCTCCTCTTCCTCTCTTTACTCCTCCCACCTTAGCTCTTCCTACATATCACCCTTCCTGTTAAAAATAAAACTTTTCTCTCAAAAAAAATTAGAGCATAACTATACCAATTTGTGTCAGTAAGGTACAAGATAGACCTAATACCCAGTCCATCATTTTGTTGACTAACCAGAATCTCTGTCATCTCTCCTAACTAAAAGACTTAGTTCTGAACCTGGCTTTTTTTTTTTTTTTTGACTTTAGAATGAATGTCAGCTGAAAATCATCCTCTCAAATCTTTTCTCTCAAAGTAAATAGCCGGGATTGGCTATGAGACTATAAGTCTTCAATCCCATCAGAAATCCAGAATGACTGAGTTAACTGAAATTATGGGAAGCACAAAGCATAGCTTCTAAAATTTAGCCAATTTATAGAGACCACTGAACACCCAGACAGTCCCTATACTGCAAAACGTTGGAGCATCTGATCTTCAGCCTTCTGGACCAGGATCATCTGACAGACCTAGTGATGCAGAATTATTAAGGGCTGATTACCCTGTCTTGGCAGATATAATTAGCCGACTATTCTGCAAGTGTGTACTTTTTTGGACAGTAATTTGTCTGTAGATGAAAAGAGACGATTCTTGCCTAGTAGCTGTCTCATCACAACTGGAGTAACTCAAAAGATGCTCAATTTCTTCTTAGAATCCAAGACAGGAAGCTGTCAGGAAGAGACAGGTCTCTAATCAAAATAAACATTAATACCAAAATGTTTGTAATGTCAATTCTGTGGACTTCTGACGTTTTGAAAACCAACTATCTATGTAAGGCAATCTGGACTATTGTTTGTTAACTCCTCTCAGCTATTTCTAAATAAAATATAGAAAACACCCTAACAATAAACTCAGACACATTAATTTGCTATGGGCCTTTAAATCATAGGCTAACCATCTCAAATCAGTTAAAAAAGTTAAAGAAGGACTGGGTCTAAGCCTTGTATTCTTTAATGTGTTATATAGGCACAATGCCTATGAGAGTAACAATATTAATCTCACTTTTATATCAATAAGAAACTTGTACCAATGAAAACCTTAAATTTGAAATCAAAGTAAATTTTGTACCATTTAAGAAATTATAACTTCATCTTAATAGCAAATATACATATTTTTACCAATAGGTTATGGCTATATAATAAATCCTAGCTATACCTCCTCGTTCCAACAAAACCATTACTTTCCCCTAGAAAAACAGCCCAATATTAACCATATCAATGCCCAAGCCCAGGGAATAGGGGAACCGACTCTTCATTAACTTCTTTAGTATGAGGGTATGCTTCCATCATTCTCCCATTCCCACCTCCCTGCTTTCGAATTCCCCAACACTAGGGAATCCAAACTTTCAGGTACCAGGACTGTCCACTTCCACTGATGCCTGGCAAGGCCACCCTCAACTACCTATACAGGTGGAGCCATGAGTCCCTCCTTTTGTGTTTGCCGGCTGGAGATTTTAGAATGGCTACCCCAGCTTGTTTCTTAGAACCATTTGCTTGAAAAATTGTTTTCCAGCCTTTTACTCTAAGGTAGAGTCTATCTTTGTCACTGAGGTGGGTTTCCTGTATATAGCAAAATACTTGGTCCTGTTTGCATATTCAGTCTATTAGCCTATGTCTTTTAATTGGGGGAATTGAGTCCATTGATGTTAAGAGATATTAAGGAACAGTAATTGTTTCTTCCTGTTATTTTTGTTATTAGAGGTGAAGTTATCTTTGTGTGGCTATTTTCTTTAGGATTTGTTGGAAGAGGATTACTTTCTTGCTCTTTCTAGGGTATAATTTCCCTCCTTGTATTGGAGCTTTCCTGCTATTATCCTTTGTAATGCTGGGTTTGTGTAAATTTGATTTTGTCATGGAATATCTTGGTTTCTCCAGCTATGGTAATTGAGAGTTTTGCTGGCTATAGTAGCCTGGGCTGGCATTTGTGTTCTCTTAGGGTCTGTATGACATCTGTCCAGCATCTTCTAGCTTTTATAGTACCTGGTGAGAAATTTGGTGTCATTCTGATAGGTCTGCCTTTATATGTTACTTGGCCTTTCTCCCTTACTGCATTTAATATTCTTTGTTTTGTGCACTTGGTGTTTTGATTATTATGTGATGGGAGGTATTTCTTTTCTGGTCTAGTCTATTTGGCGTTCTATATGCTTTTTGTATGTTTATGGGCATCTTGTTCTGTAGGTTAGGGAAGTTTTCTTCTATAATTTTGTTGAAGATATTTATTGGCCCTTTAAGTTGTGAATCTTCACTCTCATCTATACCTATTATCCTTAGGTTTGGTCTTCTCATTGTGTCCTGGATTTGCTGGATGTTTTGTGTTAAGAACTTTTTGCATTTTCTTTGACAGCTGTGTCAATATTTTCTATGGTATCTTCTGCATCTGAGATTCTCTCTTCTATATCTTGTATTCTGTTGGTAATGCCTGAGTCTATGACTCCTGTTTTCTTTCCTATCTCCAGGGTAGTCTCCCTCTGTGACTTCTTTATTTTTTCTACTTCCATTTTTATGTCCTGGATCATTTTGTTCAATTCCTTCACCTGTTTGGTTTTTTTTTTTTTTTTTTTTTTTTTTGTAATTCTTTAAGGGATTTTTGTATTTCCTCCTTAAGTGTTTCTACCTGTTTACCTGTGTTCTCCTCAAATTCTTTGAGAGTGTTATTTATGTCCTTCTTAATGTCCTCTATCATCATCATTAGAAGTGATTTTAAATCTGAATCTTGCTTTCCTGGTGATATGGGGGAATTCAGGACTTTCTAGTGTGGGAGAACTAGGTTCTAATGATGTCAAGTACCCTGGGTTGGTGATGCTTATGTTCTTGCACTTGCCTTTCACCATCTGGATCTCCTTAGTGCTACCTTCCCTGTCTCTGACTGGAGCCTGTCTTTCCTATTACCTTGGTTGTGTCAGAACTGTGTGGGGTGGGTGTTACTATTGGTGTTAAAGCTGGGGCCCAGACTGGAAGAAACCAGTGCTCCTGGCTAGGAGTGACTTCCTGGGTCCTAGTGGGGCCCAGTTACTCCCTGTTTGGTGTGGGTGTTGCTGACTCCTTACCTAAGGTACTGCCCTGGTTAGAGCTTCTGGACGACCTGCTTCCTCTGGGTTCTGTAAGATTGGGAGCAGAGCTGCTGCCCAGGATCTGCTCAGGTCTTCCTTTTTCTTAACTTCATATGATCTGGGAGTTGTATTGTGGGTTTTCTGAGCTTTTTTGCCTAATATCCATTTATCAGTGAGTATGTACTGTGTGTGTTCTTCTGTGACTAGGTTACCTTACTCAGGATGATATTTTGTAGTTCTATCTATTTGTGTGTGAATTTTATGAAATCATTGTTTTTAATAGTTGAGTAGTACTCCATTGTGTAAATGTGCCACAGTTTTTCTATCCATTCCTCAGTTGAGGGACATCTGGGTTGTTTCCAGCTTCTGGCCATTATAATAAAGGTTACTATGAACATAGTGGAGCATGTGTCCTCATTATATGTTGGAGAAACTTTTGAGTATATGCCTAGGAATGGTATAGCTGGGTCCTCAGGTAGTATTATGTCCTATTTTCTGAGAAATCGCAGGACTAAATTCCAGAGTGGTTGTACCAGCTTACATTCCCACCAGCAATGGAGGAGTGTTCCTCTTTCTCCATATCCTTACCAGTATCTGTTGTCACTTGAATTTTTGATCTTAGTCATTCTAATTGGTGTGAGATGGAATCTCAGGGTCATTTTGATTTGCATTTCCCTAATGACTAAGAATGTTGAACATTTCCTTAGGTGCTTCTCAGTCATTCAAGATTCCTTAGTTAAGAATTATTTGTTAGCTCTGTACCCCATTTTTTAATAGGCTTATTTGGTTCTCTGGAGTCTAACTTCTTGAATTCTTTGTATATATTGGAAATTAGCCCTCTATTATATTTAGGGTTGGTAAATCCTAGATCTTTTCCCAATCTGTTGGTTTCCATTTTGTCCTAATGACAGTGTAAGTGTCCTTTCTCAATACTATGCTTAAGTAACATGATTTTAATCAAAATACCAGCAAGATTTTGCAGTTTAATACATATTATGAATGAAAGGTCCATCTGAAAGTGTCAAGAGGAGCAAATACTGAAAAATTCAAGCATTCAGTGAGTAATTGTCTTGGGGAGGAGTTCATATAACCTTCTAGGATAAAGAGGATGTAAGAAAATATGGTCCATTGAAACAGAAAATTTCAAGAATGAGAATAGTTATATATTGCAAGTATTTATAATCTGATTGTCCCATTATCACAAATAACAAGGACAAATAATATTTACAATGTTAAATCATGCTGACTTTTAAAAATTATTTTAAATAGGATTCTAACCTCACTTCTCATTATAAAATTAATTTTCAGTGCTTTATTATTACAAGTTCTAAAAGTAGTTTAGTATTTATTTAATCTCAGAAAGAAATAGTGGTTTATTTTATTATAATCTATAAATCTACATTCCAAAGCAAAAGAAAATGATGAACTAGAATGAAGAAAAAATAGTGTGTACAAATAGAGGATAAAGATAATAGAAAATATTTATAAGACATGGTAAGAAGAGTGATTATTTTTATTTTATCAAATATTTTTGCAAGTCAGTCTTTTAATAGTTTGATGTATGTCTCAGTAATGTTGACAGTAGCAATCTTGATAAACTAATTGATGCTATTTAATAGATAGATGGATGGTCATAATATAGTTTAGCAGTAAATGCCTGGTCACTGTAGGAGTAATTAACTTCTAAGATAATGAAAAAATCTGTAATATATACATTTTATAAATTTATGAGATATATATGGAATATATACATTTATGAGATACTGCTCTTTGGAAAATCCCATAAGCAATCACAGTACTTTTTATTATACAAATAAATAGATGTTTAACTTATAAACTTAATAGGCTAAACCTGAAGAAAGATCTGAGGAATGGCTTTAGTGATTCAGGACATCATGTTTTACCAGTGTCTTTCTAATATCCATGTCCTAAGCAATGCTAGTGAAGCCTGGTATTGAGTAGAGTCATTGAAGACTAAATAACACAAATAGAACAGTGAGAAAAGATTCTCTTCATGAACTGGAATTCAACAACTAAGAAACAGCTGCATTTGCCAAAAATAAGTAGCACTGTCAAGAGTTCCTTATGTCTTACAGAATGTATTATTTTTCATTACCTGATGCCATCTTGAATACTACTGAATGCTATAAATGTTATCATTTCAAATGTAAAGAAACTTTTAAGAGGTGTGGACCAACGGAATGGAGGTACTCACTAGTGGCATGCCTGTGAAGGAGGTATTGTAGAACTGGCCCATTTCTGTTTCTTTAATTTCCTCACTATGTGGTTGTCATCCTCCTCTGCCCCATTCTTTTTCCATAGTGTGCTTCCTGGTCACAACAGAAATGTACTGAAGTCTCTGAATCTGTAAGATATAGAGGCCTGGCCCATTTTTGTTTATTTTAACTCTCTGGGTTTGATGCAGTAAGCATCCTTGTCTGCAATGTGCTCCGACCATGATAGAGGATAAAGAGTCTGGCAGCAGAAGCACATAGAAGACACATAGAGGTTGCACATCCTAGTTGCAAGTGAGAGAAGGCAGAGTTCTATAGAATGAACCTTACAATGCAATTACTGACAAAGAAAGTTTTAGCTAAAGAAATAGGACATCCTCAAGTCAAAGATGCTTGTTACATGAATTCACATCTTCTGAGGGTTCTATATTCTTTGCCTTGTCATACCCAGTCCCTGATTAAGAACAGCTATTCACATAAGTAAGGCAGAAACTCAAGCATTTTGTTACATCCCATCCATGCTCAACATCAGGGTATAGTGCTCCTATGCTGCCTACTCTGCCTACTTGGTCAGTTAGATTTCTTTATTTTTTTTTTCTTTTTTTGTTTTTATTCGATATTTTATTTATTTACATTATCATGAAGAGCCAAACTTAGGGAATGGTGCTATACAAAGTAGCATGGGACTTCCTTCATCAATAAACAATGAAGAATATATATATATATATATATATATATATATATATATATATATATATATATATTAGTTAGGGTTTTACTGCTGTGAATAGACACCATGACCAAGGCAAGTCTTATAAAAGGACAATATTTAATTGGGGCTGGCTTACAGGTTCAGATGTTCAGTCCAGTATCAAGACAGAAACATGGAAGCATCCAGGCAGGCATGGTGCAGGAGAAGCTGAGAGTTCTACATCTTCATCTGAAGGCTGCTAGCAGAATACTGGCTTCCTGGCAGCTAAGACTAGGGTGTAAAAGCCCACACCCACAGTGACACACCTACTTCAACAAGGCCACACCTCCAAACAGTGCCAGTCCCTGGGCCAAGCATATTCAGACCATTACAATATACATGCATGTACATACATATACATACATATATACATACACATGCATATATATATGCCAAACCAATTTAGACAGTCCCTCAGACTTTCCTAAGCCAAACCAATTTATACATTCCCTCAGACTTTCATCCTGGGTGATTATAGGTTGTGTGTAGTTAACAACAGTTAAAGCTAGCCATCACAGTCGCATCTGGGAAAGGTCTAGCAAAAATATGGTGAGGGGCCAAAATTGAAACAGTGAAGACTTAATCAGCCATACTTTCCAGTTTCTCCTGAAGAGAACTCTGAACCACCCTATTTGCTTTTTTGACTGAAGCAGAACCAACCAACCAGAAAACCACAAAGTGATTAGTATTGTGGAGGAAGAAACAGCCTTGCATATGGATCATTAACTATAAACAGAAAGATTGGACTGTTTGAGAGCCAGTCACATTGTGAAATGAGAGATTCTTTGCTTGGAAGTTTTATTTTCTCCACCATTGTAAAAACTGTGTCTTAAAGTATATGCTTAGTCATCAAAAGTGTTAATGTCTCCATGCCAGACACAGAAAATGTGTGCAATCCTGAGGGTGATAGGTCACCTTATGTTATATCGTACATACATTAATATCTGTATTTTCATTGTAAAAATTATTTTGTCAAATTCTTAATTGTAAATATTTGGAAATAAAATTGTAGTCCTTGTCTGTGGAGAGTGTATACATCTGTTTGCATGTGCGGCAGGTGCACCCCTATGCTTGTACATACAACTTCAGGAGTCATTGTCGACTGTCTTCCTCTATGACTCGCTACCTAACTGTTTTTTAACGTTTTACTGTTTGAGAATTTCATACATGCAAGCAATGTGTTTTGATCAAATTCATCCCATGTTATGTTTTTGGCTGAAACTATGGATAAGTCTCTGAAAGTCCTCCTACCTCCAAACTTCTTAACACTAGTATTATATAGACACACTGTGCCCAGCTTCTTATGAGATTAATAATCTTCAATCTTTAGAATGAGATTCTAATCTTCAGATTAGAATTCAGCTCATGTTGGCATGGCAAGCACTTCATCGGCTAACACATTGCTCCATGTGTAATTTTATTCTTTTATGAAGATTTTACCCACACTTTAATGATACTTGCTTTGAGAATATTCTTATAATGTTCATTTTTATAGGAAATGAACATATAGCCAAAATATCAAAAATCATGTTTGTTGGTGGGTGTTTCTGTTTGCTTGCTTGTTTGTTTTGTTTTATTTACAAATTTCTATATTATTTTAATTATTGCCAGATAAACTCCCTGTATTACAGTTTTCAAAAGTAGGTAAGAACTCAACATGTGATACACATTGACTAATATTTATATTTGGATTTCTTTATATTGTTGAGGTCAAGAGTGTTTGAATAGGTGTGTGCTGACAGTAATCTACAACGCCGGAAGTAATGGGATTTTTATAGACTGAACACCGTTAGAAATTTCACTCACTCCCAACCTTGATGAACTGTCATAATAATTGATTGTATTAACGGAAATAAATAGCTAAATTTGCTTTGCCTTCACAATGACCCTGTTCCATTTGACACGGATGAGGAATAAGGTTACTTCACACTGCCCCAGTCAGGTCAAGGCTCAGGAAAAGCCTTGCCTCGTGCCTTTAATTCAATCCCGCAGACAAGAGGATGAATCGGCATTGTCAATGTCTCTCTCTTTGGCGTGGGTACCAAATAACCTTGCTTCACTTCCTTGTTTCTCCCCATAAGGCTTTTGGCAGTACACTGCTTACTTTCAGTTACGGAAGTTACACGGTTTAAAGAGTGAACAGTAATTACAAGCCATTAAACTCAGAAGGCCATCCGCACAAATGATCATTGTGAAGAGGACATAGCCTTCAAGTTCAGTAAAGGATGATTACCAGAGCATTTTAGTGGCGCGCTGGTGAAGGGGAGGAAGAAATGACTCTGGAAATGTGCTAAGGCAGCAAACGTCCAAAAACACAGTCAGACACAGCAGTGGCTACATTGATTACGCCAGCAATGATTTAGTGGGGGTGTCTCACACTTGCCATTACACAAAGTGCCATAATAGGTTTTTTAAAAATACTCTGTTCTACTTGCTGGGTCCAGCTTAAACCACGGAGGTGTCACTTACACCATTATTCCATATTGGGTGGAAAAACATCTAGTCCCTTGGAACTGGAGTCCTTTTCTCCTGTGGCTCTGGATTCAGTGCTTGAAGAAATATCTGTTTTCCCCCTTTGCCAGAACATGACTCTCTTTTGTTTAAAACACATCTTAAAACTCACCCCTCCCAGAACCTTTCCTGATTAATTGCATCCAATTACTTGTATTCAGCATCTTCCCTCTGTAAATGCTGCATTAAATTATATTTCTGACATGTTCATTTGAGAGGAGCTTTAAAATATAAATATATAATATTACCTTCAACTAGCATGGATCATAATATATGTCTAGATGATAAGGGCATAGCCACCTTTATTGCAAGATTATTAACTGTCACTAAGCTAAGACTTTTCAGGGTTTTTTTGTTTTTGTTTTTGTTTTTGTTTTTTTGTTTTTTTTTTGTTTTGTTTTTTGTCACCTGACAAAAGGGAGATTACAAATTCTTTGGCCACTAGGGGACATTACTTCTGATACAAAACAAGAAGAAAATGCTCATGATATTCTGTGTGTTTGCTTTACCTTTTTTTCCTTGAAAAGGGTTTAGGATTTTTGTTTTTTAAATTTTTGCTGGCACTGTTTTCTACATAATGTATTTTACAGGAGGCAAAAGAGACTAAAAACTTGCCTGTCTCTCAAGCCAGATTCTGCTTTACTTTATCCAGAGTGCATGACTTAGTACGATAATGTTTGTGTATTTGAAAGAGTCAAGCAGGGCACACAATAAGAGAAAATTGTGATTGTCAAATGTGGCATTTTCTATTGGCTCCTACCCAGGCTTTTGGCTTCTTTTACATAGTTTCTTTTTAATGGGCTTTATCCATTACTAAGAGACTGTTCTTTAATGAAAGGTGATACCTATACTTTTCTGTGTGTATAAGGGAGACTATTTAAAATGTGGTTTGGAATTACACTGTTTTCATAAAGTGGAGGTTATAGAGTCTTCAAGATCCATGACTTTGTTAGCTCTGGGTAATTGGCTAGGACTTCAGTACTAGGCATGTTTTCCCGCTTGTTAAGAGGGCATTCTGACCAATCATAGAGCTGTTGGTTACTGTCAGTGTATGCATGCATTGTTTTATTTTTAGTAGTTTCTGCATTGATGGTAAATGTTTTAGTTAAAAGACAGCCAACATAACTATCTAAAAAGACCTGAACAAGATTGACAGCAACAGATACTCTAGCAGGGAAGGATGAATCTCATGGGACTCCAACCTTGGACAAAAAACTGAAGGCGACTAAAAAATGCTGAGAATGGGAGAAGTAGTCTTTCCACAGAAAATCCCCTCTCTAATTGGTTATGCAACACCATGTTGACATCCCTGAAATCAAATACATACTAGTAGCATTAGGTGGGCAAGAAGGTTATATTTATTTATTTATTTATTTATGAAAAAATACATATTGATAATTAAAGAAAAGGAGGCCATAAATTTAAGGGAGAGCTGCAGTGGGTAGATTCATGGAAGTGATTAAAGAAAAAGGGGAGAGAATACATTTTAACTCTAAATTTACAAATTATGTGCATATATATATATATATCTTCCTGTCCCTCCCCCCTCTTTCTCTACACATGCACACGCACACGCACACACACACATCTTAATCCTAACCCCAAACTTTAGGACTTCAAAATAAAACCTGGTCTAATGTCACTATGCTACTCCTCTGTTCCACAACACTGTTGCTTACTGGAAGGCACAGATTCGGTTAGTAGGTAGGATTGAGAACATTTAACAGTCCAAGTGGTTAATGAGTGTCCCGTCACTGCTATAACAAAAGACTATAGACTTGATGGCTTAAAGAGCAACAACAAACTGATTATCTGATAGGGGCTGAACCCCGAGCAGTAAAACTAAGAACTTTTCCTGAATCATTTCTTCAGAGTTCACAGAACTGCATCTTCCTTGAATTATCACGTCGCCTCTTTTGCTCTTTATGTGAAGCAATTTCTCTTTATCCCCCTTTTGTGAGAGAGCTGTAGTCATCCCTCACAGACACCCACATGACACAGGTTCATTTCCTTATTTCAAGATCCTTAGCTTAAGCACACCTACAAAGTCCACCTCACCGTCACCATCACCAAATATACTAAGTTTTTTCAAGGCCAGGATTTAAGATGTCAGGGTCATTATCTACCCTGGCATCCTAAGTAATGCTGCACTTTACTGCCCTCTTTTAAACTTGTGAATAATCACAGCCAATTCAGGACATTATGATGGTGATATTGGCAGATTTGTAGGGGTCTGGTAGGGACCTAGGTTCTTCTAAACTGAAAACCTAAATTGGCCTTAGTCATGGATGGTATAAAACCAAGCATTGTGTCTTTGAAATAGAAAATAATCTATGTAATGAACAGTTTATAAAAATAGAAACAGAGCTGATACTTAATATATTTAAATATGGACTCAAGCATGAGGATTCAGAGAAAGAGTGGCATTCAAAAGGAGTACAAAACACACCCAGAAGCATTGGAGTAAGGCTCTTACAGAGGAGAATCAGAAAGTAGCACCTACCCAAGTATGAATAGGGACTCCTCAATGGACAGTACCAGGGCATTGAGTTTTATAACATGTATAGAACGTTGGTGGGTTTTGATGTTGCTGTAATAAAGGTAATTCTAAGGAACCTAATAAGTTGATTGGATGGTTTCTGAAGGATACCTGATAGGATTACAAAAAGTAGATTCCCCAGGAGGCAGAAAGGTAGCATAGCATATCCTACTGGTAACAAATGTACCATTCTTGTCGAGAGTCTCTGGAGATGATGGAAAAAAAATGAGGTTTGTCCAGAGGCAAATACAGTCAATCCTTAAGTTATTCACTGTTAGTTCAACTTCAAATAGCTATATGTGAAGAGAATGTTATTTCTAAGTTAGTAACCACCACAGAAATGGTGATTGTGCAGTATGGAATTTATATTTTTTGGTAGTGAAAATCTTCAATGACAATCCAGGAGAAGGTGTTCTCATCCACTCTCCTGTTTCCATAATTTCTTTGTTTTCACCTCTTGCCACAAGAGAATATATTAAGAAAGGCTATATGTGTGAGGAGAGAACTGGAAAATGAACAAAGTTCTGTAGCTCA
Organism: Arvicanthis niloticus; assembly: GCF_011762505.2. Classification (NCBI taxonomy): domain Eukaryota; kingdom Metazoa; phylum Chordata; class Mammalia; order Rodentia; family Muridae; genus Arvicanthis; species Arvicanthis niloticus. The sequence continues at coordinate 115,761,984 of NC_047660.1, read as the reverse complement.
AATGTGCCTTCTTTATGAAGGATTGAGACTTTATGCCACAAATGGCTCTTTGGCAAAGTATAGGTTTTCTCATGCATACTCTGTCTTTTACATCTAGTTCTACTTACAAAATCATGTATCATGTTTCATTCACATCTTGAATCTTGGTGTGTGCTTGGTGTAACTGTCATAGGTCACCTTCAGACACCCTGGAGTGTCCCAGAACCTGAAGCACTGGTAAGCAGGGGTCATAGTATTTGTATTAGTCAGAGTTCTCTAAAGTCACAAAACATATGATATATATATATTTATAATTTATTGAAACAATTTATAGGCTATAGTCCCACGAGGCTGAGTGTTTCTGCTATGTAAGCTGAAATCCTGAAGAAGCGTGCTCCAATGGATGTGCTGGCAAGTAAATATGAGCAGGCAAAGAATGAGCAAGTCTTCCTTCTTCCATTGTCTTTATGTGGATGGACCTCCAGCAGAAGGTTTGGCCCAGATTAAAGTGTGCCTCAAAATCTTGTTCCGCACACCTCCCGTGTCCCCTTTCGCCTGTGGAAGAGAGACACAAGAGGCAGAATTCGGGTGGTTACTACAACGAGGCTTTACTTCTTGTATAAGCAGAAGCGGAAAGACCCAAAGCCCGGGAAAGGCACTGCTATATGTACCCTAGAGTGGCGTGTTCACTTCTGATTGGCTGTTCACTCATCACCCCATAGTACGCCCCGGGATGGGCAGTGACTTTGGCGCCTTTCTGCCTTTTGCACCTGCACAGTCAGTTGTTTACTAGTGGGAGGACAGGATGCCCGCGCCATCTTGTAATGGCGAATGTTGACACGCTCACTGCGGCTCCCAACAAAATCTGAATTAAAGGTGTCGGTCTGTCCGCCTCAAAATCTAGATTAAAAGTTTGTGTCTTCCAGCCTCATGATCTGGGTCACAGGTGTGCCTTCCACTTCGGAATTGTAGTTCATTCTGGATATAGTCAAGTTGACAACTTGATATCTTCTATTCTTTACTCTTCTTCCTCATTGGAGTAGCTGGAATATACATTTTTGTTTAGAGGAATGGGGACTACCTTTCAAGTCGCTTCAAATCACCCTATCCTAAGAGCAACCAGAAAGTATTTGGGGGAAAACAGACAGTGCTCAGTATTTGCTAAGACTCATGAAGAAATTATTTACTATGTATAAAAAGGATGATGGGGAAATGTTATCTCCATGTTAAACAATGATACAATTTAAATTTAAAACAAAAAATATTTAAATATTTAAATTTAATAAATATTTGATATTTAAATTTAAATAAAATTTAAAATGTGTGAGAGAGAAAATGGAAGGTATATAAGTTGAGTCAAATGCCCAGAACACTTTAGTCTGTCAAATGTGAACGAACCATGCATATGCTGCCTCTAGTGACATCTACATTTCAATTGAAAAATGTAAGAGAGGATATTTAGTATACAGTGAACCTCAAGGTGGCTGAGTTTTGTTTACTAAAGCCTCAGAGTCTATACTTAAGTTCTAAAAGGTTTTTTTTTTTCAGGGTGTGAATGTTTTATACATTTATTTTATACAGAAATATTGTGATTCCTAGGAAATAGAATCTCACAGCAAACTCCCTGTTCTTCTGGCTTTTAATCTTTCTGCCCTCTCTTCTGCAATGATCCCCGAGCCTTCTGAGTGGGAGTTGTACTGTAGCTTTGTCTATTGGGACTATGCTTCACAACTCTGCATTTTGATTTGTTGTGGGTTTTTTGTAATGACCTTCACCTGTTTCAGAAAGTGGTTTCTTTGATGGAGAGGTGAGAACTATACTTCTCTGTGGCTATATGGGCAAATATTTAGGGTGTAGTTAGGGTTTGTGTTGATTTGGTAAAATGTCAGGTGAAGTTGTTTCTCCAAGATCTATGACTTCATTATCCCTTGGTAGTTGGCTAGGTTTCTGGTACCAGACACAATGGCTCTTCTGTTGACCGAGTAGAGTATTAAGTTCAATTAGAGAGCTGTTGGTTATAGCCAACATAAGCATGCCACTACCAAACCCTTAGGATTATTATGCCATGCTGGTTCTTTTAAGGCTATTTAAAAAGAACAAGCATGACATAATAGTAGGTGCCATAGCTGGGTAGGTCTGTTGGTTGCTTCCTTCTGCAAACTTACATGGTAATTTATGGTGCCATGAGAGCTTATCCTCAGAAATAAGGCATGGAGGTCAGTTCCAACTTAGGGGTCTCTGAGCCCCGTGTCTAAAGTGCATGGCGTCTTCAGAAATAGTGATTTAAGACCTTCTACCTCAGGGGTGAGGACAGGTAAGTAAGAACAATAACAATAGCATGTAATGTTTTAGGGGACTCTTAGAGAACCCTGACCAACAACTCAAAAGAGAGCTTCTCATGCCTCGTGTCGGAGGTTTTGTTCAATACTTCTTGGCTCTTGGAGGGATTATTTTTCAGTTCAGATGAGAAATTTTAATTTAAACTATATATATGCATATTTATATACCAGCTTAGGTCATAGGTATTTTTAGGTAATTAATAATATGGTTCATTATGACTTTCTCAGACATCTTTACTGTTATTTACCTGCCTCTTCCCTTCATTTGAACCTGTCTTCTCTCTTCCTTTCTAATTAGATCCACCCCACCTTTCCCATTTCCCACCCAGTACTAATGAGTACTACTTTCCTCTCTAATGGCCTTACCATCTCCACACCCTGGCAATAAACCCTTTATGCTTTCTTGGTTTGCATACCAGTTTAAAGTTAGAAAAGAAAAGAAAACACAGCTCTTAATTATATTGCTTCTCACCTATCCCACTAATAGCTCAAAAGTTGTAGATAATACAGTAGAAAAATAGAATTTTTTATCTTAGAAAAATATTCTTTAATAAATGATGTAAACTTTCCATTTTGTTTTGTCATTTAAGCATCATGGAAAATGTGAGAAAAATATAGAACCACTTTGAGTTCTTTTCTTCTATTGGTACCCAGTGACACACCATTAAAGAAAACTTATTTTCTCTTTCTCATTAGTTATCAAATGCATATAGCTCTTTGATTAAGGGTGGAACTTTCTGTTCACTTCCCTTTGCTATGCTGGAATTTTTGTCTGGTTTCAATCTGTACAAGTCTTGAGCTTGCTGTCACAGTTTCTGTGAGTTCAAATGTGCTGACTTCTTTTTTGATTTGCAACACTCTCTAAAGGAAGTTCAACTTTTAAGTCAGATAAAAGAATCCAGCTTCTCCCCAACCCCCACCCATTACCAGGTCACTTTCTAACCCCTATGGTGAGCTTGAGCATGAGGAGGTTCCAGCACGGATTTCTCCCAATCTACTATCAAGTCTCTCTCTCTCTCTCTCTCTCTCTCTCTCTCTCTCTCTCTCTCTCTCTCTCTCTCTCACACACACACACACACACACACACATACGCAAGGTGTTTGGATGTGAAATTTTGAGTTGTAAAATGAAATTTCCATTTTACATTCCTATTTCAACATTTGAGGCAACCATACAGTCTTTTTGGATGTGTTTCTTGTTAGATCTATTTAATAACAACTATATTTCTGATAGGAATAAATAAAATCTGAATATACCATTACTTCAACCCTGGTAAAATATCAAAGTTTGATATAATTCTAACAAAACTTTAGTATCAGCATATAATATATATATATATATATATATATATATATATATATATACATATACACACTGATATATCTCTGTGGAATTCATCAAGACTGTAAGATGGGTAATGACTATGATTTATTCTCTGAAGCAGACGTAGTTTGCTGGAGACAATGTAAAAATAAACAGTTTAAAGTTAGAAATGAAAAAAAAATACAATTCTCGATTCTGTTGCTTGCTAGCTATCCCACTAAAAGCTCAAAGGGTATAGATCAAACAGTCAAAAAGTCGAATTTTGCATCTTAAAAAATTGCTCTATAATGAATGATGTAAACTTTCCATTTTGTTTTGTCATTTAAGCTTTGAGGAAAATATGAGAAAAATATAGGACCACTTTGAGTTCTATTCTTCTTTGGTATCATACAGAGTATGGTCAAGGTTTTCTAATGCACTTGGTGTGGAAAATGAGACTGGACAATTTTAACATTCATAAGCTGGCTGACTCTAGGGAAGCAAATCTGAAATGTATTCTATGTGCTGCAAGGATTTTAAAGGACTTTGCTTTCCTTTAGTACCACAAAGCTTTTCTTCTTGACTAGAGCAGTTTGGCTTGACTCTGTAAGCTTTGTGTCAAACAACCTGGACAAACTTCATATAATTGGGGAAAGTGTTTTATTTAGAGGGTTGCTCATTCTCTGGCCACCGCAGTCTCCTGTATTCTGCACAACGGCGTCTTGGATCTTCATAATAATTATACGAAGTTGCTAGCTGCTCTATCTTCCTTCCTTCCTTCTCTCTTTCAGAAATTCTGTCTAATTGAAAAAAATAGATTTGTTTAAGAAAATATTCCCTTTCTTAAAAAAAAAAATAGCCACCGTACTTTTACCCTATATTTATTTAGTTTTTATGTATGGAGAGGAGAGAGTGCATGTGACATGTATAGAGGTCAAAGGGAAACTTGGAGAAGTCAGCTTTCTCTTTTCACTATGTGGCTTCTGTGAATAAAACTCAGGTCATCAGTTTTAGTGGCACCTTTATACGTGAGCCATCTTGCTGGCTCCCTGACTCTCCGTCCCCTCCTCCAGAACCCTTTAGGATTCTCGTTTTTACTAGATACAGCAGGTGTCAGGGAGGGTTCAGAAAGTTCCACTTCTAGCTGAGAAGCTATTAGCTATTGATTGTTACTGGGGGAGGGTAATCAAGATGTTTGTTTTGTACTGTTTTTTAGTACAGCCCCTGATAAATTACCCATGTTCCAACAACTTATTTTTTAGACCATACCTAAAATATGCAAATTGAAGGAAGAGTGAAGCAATTAGCTATATAGATAATCCATAACAGACACAAATTCTCAGATACCTTCAATATTTATGAAAAATACAAAATCTAGATAATCAGACTAAACATGTAAAAATATTGTTTAAAACTGAAACTAGGTTGTTTCAAAGCTGAGCTCTGTAATTAGTGGCCAGTGTAAGTGGTTTATGTGAATTCAAAACTCCTGCTCATGGCCAAGGCTACTTTTCGCTTAATATGCCCATTTCATTTCATAATTTAACAGTGCTTTGGGTCCTGCGTGTGGAGTTAACGAGAGCAGTTTCCTTGTGACCTCCTTTGTACCTCATATTATCCACTCAAGGCACGCAATAAAGGTCCAGAGCATGCAGCTGAATATCACATCAGCTGTGTTTTATATCCATAAATACCATAGGACAAACTTTACCACACATTTTATGCTCAATGTGGTTAATTGAATTCAAAATAGATTCACGAATCATTTCCCAAGTAAAAAATGAAACCAAAATTTGATAGACTCAACCTAATTTTTCTTGAAATTTAGTTGGGTGACAGGAAATAAGTTCTTCAGACTGACTTGATTTGCAAAGAAGTTTTTCAGAGGGCACAGGTTGGTTCTCTCCACTCCCTGCTTTTGAAAAGGATAAAAGTATAGTTATTATAGAAATGTGTTTTGAGAGAAGACTCACAGTCTCATAAATTGATAGCAACAGTTAATGACTAAAATAGGTTGGGATCAAATTGCTGTGCATCTTTATGTTAATGGAAAAGAGTTTATAAAATGATGATAAAATGATAATTTTATAAAAAATGAAATGAAGAGTTTATAAAATGTGTTGTCATACAGAGCATTCTATTATGGTCCTCATTTATACATTACATTGTAATTTTACTGCTTCTACAAATTTCTGGTATTTGCTTAGTAAATCCCTTCTCTCTGGATGTAGGTTTTAAGTATTTGTTTTAATTACTTGTTTTCTAATCTATTTGCTCTACTTCTGGTTCCTCTGTCATTAATTAAACATATCTATACTTTTCTATTCCTGAAATATAGTGCCTGGGACATTACCTTCTTTCTCTAGTTGCATAATAAAGGAACTTACTTGGTCTTCCCTGCAGAGTGCTGAGGCTTGATGTATCATTTTGTTCTGCTCCATTGTCTACTAATATGATAAACTTCTTCCAGCCTTGAGATAAGATGGAAGAAAAATGAAAGTTCGGGAAACACGAGAACACTTGGGAGTACAAAAAGCCATGTCAGAATTTAAAACATAGACAGAAACGGCTTAGCTCTGTTGGAGAACAGAGTGAAATAAATACCGTTCAAGAGAAGCACAGAAACACCGTGTGAAATGTGTGCTGCGACTCTTAGGAAAGATGCTTCCTAAACTGAAGTAACTTGACACGCTTCATCCTCTTCCCTTACTGTGAGCCTCGATGTCAGCAGCCATCACAGAAACATCCTGACTTTGTTCTTCTGGGTTTTGTTTCTTTAAAATCTCTTCACTTAGCATAATTTAGATGAAATGATCTTTTAAAAAATGAAGAAAAAGATTCAGTCTACCCATCAACAACATTACTGACCATTACTAATATGTCAACTTACACTTAAAATTTCACACCTGTGGAAGGAATAATCTAGAAATTTCACCTGAATTTCAAATGTATTAGCTTTTCCAATTCAGAAAGGCCCAAATTAGTGGGTTCTGTACAAGTTTACTTGTTTGTTTCTAGAGGAAGCTACTCACTCCCCCCTCCCCCCCCACCCCCCCACCCCCAGAATCTGCTTCCTGGACATTCACTCTGCTTACACTCACGCATTGCTAAAGAATCAGCCTAGTTCTGTATCCCTGTAAATCACAGAATTCAGAGGTAAGGTGGGAGGTTTGCAGCTAGCCTGAATTACGTGGCAGAGAAAACAAAACAAAATATTGAAAAAAGGTTCAAGAAAATAGAGATAACTTTGGATTTATCACCATTCAATCTGTAGCCTTTCAACTGTATGATGGTATAGAGTGAAAGAATGTTCATTTGAATTTTCTGTACACCCTGTACAATGCTCTTTGCTCAAATGATAGAGACTATAATATATTGTGTTTATAATCTGTGATGTTGGTAAGACAAATACACTAAAATCTTTTTTAGATTTACCATATTTTGACTAGACAAGATTGATTAACATAAAAACCCATTAGAAATCAAATAGCATTCATAATAAAATAATATGATTTGGTTAATGCCAAAGCTATTGACCTTGTTTGAGTCAACTTCATCACTCAGTTGCCTAGGTAATAGATTATGTTCACATTATTATTATTATTATTATTATTATTATTATTATGTTTAAATATAAACAGAATAATCCATGATTTTGAGAGGGAAAGCTGGAGATATGGCTCATCAGTTAAGAGAGGGTATTGTTCTTGAAAATGACAGAGGCTCAGTTCCCAGCACCCACACCTCATGGATGAAAACCACCCATGACTTCAGCTCCAGAGAGAACACTCTGCCCTCTGAGAGCTCCTGCATCCACTACATGTACACACACTGGCAACATACACATATAATTTAAAATAAAAATAAATCTTTAAAAATTGTGTCTTAGGCAAGGGATAGTTGCACATGAAATTAATGCCAGCAGTTAGGACACAGGTGAATGTCTGAATTCAAGCCTGACTTCGTCTATACAGCAAGTCCCAGATTACTCAGGGCTATACTGTGTCTCAAGGAAAAGGAAAGGGAACTTCAGAGTAGTAGGTTATTTCACAAGACCATTTAGGGAGGTTGGGAAGAGGTATTTACACATAGTAAAAAAGCACATACAAAAGGCCCCTTTTCTATTTGTTTAATACTTCTATATTTTGTTCTGTATACCTGTGAATTCTCTAAGACAGAAATTACCAAATTATACCCATAGACTAACTCTAGTTTATCAACTGTTTCTTTTGTTTTTAAATAGATGATAGTTTATATTTATTCTTAGAAAATTTCATGTATTTATATAATGTATCTTAGTCATAGCATCCCTATAATCCTTATATATATCCTTATATATCCTTATATATCCTTAGTCATAGTATCCCTATAAGTTCCCCTATATTCCTTAACACATTTCCTTCCTGAGTTGGAAGACCATCAAAAAGCTCAATTAAGAGTGTTCAAATAATGCCAATCATTTGTATTTTCAGTCTATTATTAATTTTATATCACATGTAATAAAAGCTTTTGATTGATTTTTAGCTTTCATTGTGTTCATTTTTTAAAAATATTATAACTAGAAGTTATTTTTGCCCTGACGCAATTGTATATAGTAATAATTCTTTCCTCAGCTGTAAATAAATTTCAAAAAGCAAAGTGTTGTGGGCTGCAGAGATGGCTTTGTAGTTAAGAGTATGTACTACTCTTGCAAAGAAACAGATTTTGTGTCCTAGAACATATGACATGCCCTCTTCTGGCTTCTATAGCCATACACACACACACACACACACACACACACACACACACACACACACTCACACATATCTCCACTTGGATTTCATAAACTCACCTGTGACCAGCATTATAATTTTTTAAAAAAAGAACCCTTTGCCTCATGAGTTATCTACTATATCTGGTGACTAACAAAAAATGGCTGCTTTTGTGTGTCATGTTGGCACATTAGTGATCAATGGGGGAAGGGACAGCTCATTGTGGGTGGTGCTATCCATGGGCCGGTGATTCTGGGTTCTATAAGAAAGCAGGCTGAAAGCAAGCCAGGGAAAGCAAGCCTGTAAGAAGCAGTCCTTTATGGTCTCTTATCAGCTTTTGCCTCCAGTTTCCAGCCCTGTTTGAATTCCTATCCTTAAGTCCTCCAATGATGGACTATGAACTGGGAGTATAACCCAAATAAACTCTTCAATCCCCAACTTGCCTTTCAGTCATGGTGTTTCATTGCAGCAATAGACACCCGATTAAGATGACTCTTTGTGACTTTGTCCTGTTGTAGTGTGCACACAGAGTTCCACTCTTATAATATTATTCATTATTAATGTTTCTGTGTTTTCTACTGTGTTGCAGTCTAGTAAGTTAAACTATTATTTAATATGTTGTCATATGACATATGTCATATATTTTTAATTCTCTTCTACTCATTTTCCACTCTATTGCTAAATTATTCACTATCAATATCTTCATAGAAAAAAATGACAGTCTCAAAATCTTACCTTCAAGGGGTTTGTATTGTCATAACATCTAAGAAAGCTAAGGAACTTTACTAAGGCTCATAAAAGAAAACAAAGATTATGGCAATTGTCTTGGTTTCGAGATGGCTTGACCAGGGCTCCCAGAAATTCATCTTCTGGAAACTTAGTGCCCAGGGTAGCAACATTAAATGGTAGAACTTCTCAGAATGAAGGCCTTGTCAAAAGTGTTAGCATTTTGGTCATGCTGCCCTTGGAAGTACTCTTGCTTGCATGGGACCCCAATTCTCATGAAACTAAGTTATCAATAAAGAACAAGCCTGGCCTCTTCAGATTCTTGTCTCATAATATCCTGAGCACGTTACTACCATTGAGATTTTATTCAGCACGAATCTCTCACCAGAAACCAAAGGCAAAAAATAAATGAGTCACAATAAGCTTCTAATTTCTATTTTTTCTTTAAAATATTTTTTATACAATATACTTTCATCATGATTTTCTCTCCCTTAATTTCTGCCAGATTCTACACACTTTCTTACCTAGCCAAATTAAGCTCTCTCTCTCTCTCTGCCCTATAAAAACCACAAAAAGACAAAAAAATTTTCAAATCAAAACAAACAAAAATAATACAAAAGTATAAAAACAAAATAAAATGCAATAAAAAGCTCATAAACCAACTATGTAGATAATTTCCTGTTGAGTAACTCCTATATGTGGGCATGGTGTCTACCCAGGTATGTGGTTGAATTAACCAGTGACACTCCATTGTAGAAAACTTCTGTTCATTTTGTCAATAGGGATCAATTGCATTAGCTTTTTGGTTGAGGATGGAATCCTGTGTCTATTTCTATCTGTGCTGGGGTCGTGTACAGCTTGAAGCTATATAGATCTTTATGTGCTGCCACAGTCTCTGTGAGCTCACATATGCATCAATCCTCTTGTGAATGTAAGAAATCATTTCCTTAGAGTTATCTATCACCTCTTGCTCTGAGAATCTTTCTGCCTTTTCTTCTGAGCACAAGAGAAAGAGTTTGATAAAGAAGTTCCATTTTGGGCTGGGTGATCCAAAGTCTTTTATGCTCTACAAAGTCTTTTATGTCCAGTTGTGGACCTCTGTGTTAGTTCTGATCTACTGCAAGAGAAAGTTTCTCTGATGAGGGTTAATCAAGGCACTGATCTATGGTTATAGCAATATGTCATTAGAAGTCATTTTCTTGGTTTGTTTCTTTAGCATAAATAGTAGGTTTTCCCCTAGACCCATGACCTAATCTAGTCTCAGATTCTTGGCTACTTTACCAGTGTCATACATATATTTAACCTCATGGAGTAGGAATTCAATTTTAAAAAAAAAAAGGTTGATCACTCCCATAACATTTTTGCCATTATCCTGACAATATCTTGTAAGTAGATCACTGTAATAGGTCACATTTGTAGCTAGGTGATAACGACTATTTTCTTCTTCCAGGAACACACAGAGTACCTTCTAACACTATAAGTACTAGTTAATAATGGTGAAACTTCTAGGAAAACATAAATTCTACTTATCTTCTGATTAGATTTGTTGAAACACATATCCTAACAGTATGGTAGAAGAAAGTCTGAATATTTACAATGTAATTCTTGTTTATCTAGTCTCTTCTATTGTACTAGCCATGGTATTAGTGAAATATCAGCATGTGAACAGACACACATGCACAAATTCATAGTAAGAACAGAGAAGATGGAAAGTGAGAAAACATTGTGAAGTGATAAAGAAATCAAAATGTATTGCACTTGTTGGAGTCATTATCAAGACGTAGGAATTTGGAGACCTCTTTGTAGAACACAATAGAAATGAGAAAATTTTTTAAATAAAAACTACCACAATGAAAAACATAGAGATGAAGTACTTAAAGATAAATCTGACAAAATATGAAAGGCATTTAAGGTGAAAGTTCAGTACTGTATAATGAGGTTAGCTGGGAAAGACCTGACAGTGAGGAGTCTGTCTCTGATCATTTACCTGAAGACTCTGTAAGATGTCAGTTCTTCCCAAACTGCTCTACAGAGTTAATTATATCCCTGTCCAAATATGAACATACTAATTTTATGAATAGTGACATTTTTATCCTAAAATTTAAATACAAATGCAGAGAATCTAAAATTGTCAAATAAATATCCTGGGAGAAATCAGAGAAAGTTAGATATCTTGAATTTGCTGGCCAACAAGAAAAATGCATTCAGAGAGTTCCAGACCAATGAGAGACTCTGTTTCCCAACAAGGAGGAAAATCTCAGAGTAATAATATCCACAGTTAGCCTCTGATGGCAGCATAAACCTGGACATATATACATACACACAGCTAGCTATTACCTCTTTCCATTTATATGACTTAATGGAAAAAGCAAACACCTAGGGTCAAACATACTGTGGATATTTGGAGTAGGAATATCAAGAATGGAGCTAACAAAAGTTTGATGTGTCATATATATATATATATATATATATATATATATATACATATATACATATATGTATATATATATATATAAATACTGAATATATTCAATATGTATATCTTCTTTTCAAGACAGTTAAGCCCTCTATTTAACAGGGACGAATGTTATTCTATATAAACTAATTCCCAGAAGTTCTCAAACCAGAAAAAGAATTCTAATCTCTCTTGTGCATCAGAACTGTTTTTAGTTTACTGAACCATCTCACTCCTCTGTCTTAACCTCCATACCATGTCTCATCTAGGGTTATATGGCTATTCTGATGAAACTGGCTGTCTTTTGTCCTCTATATGGGAAAGCCATGAGTTAATTTGCTTCCTTTACTGTGCTCACTAAATGAGCACTTCACCAAGTTTTCACATTTCAATAAATTGACACTTCTTCTGAGGACAATTTCTCCTAAGACTCCTGTGCTTATTCCCACTCTCCATGCATTCTTGCTTTATTCTGTTTCTAGACATTATTTGCTATCAAACCTGTTTCTTATAACATGTCTGGGGCCCTATCTGTCATCATTCCTATCACATACTTTTGTCAGGTTAATATTCTCAGGCAAGCTCTATAGGTATAAGCCTGGAACTGCTATTTATTAGAATTTTTATCTCAAGAAATTTAATTTGTTTCTGATTTTTCTTTCATAAAATGCACTCAGTCATTTAGGGAATAAATTCTTACTAAACATTAATTGATTGGCAACGGTTCTAGGTCCTGTAATGAAGGAACCAAATCTCTGTTGTTTTCAGAGATTATTTTCTGGTAGTGGAAGGCAAAGATGAAACAAGTACAAAATAACATGAGAACAATAATTTTAGATGCTCGTTAAGTTCTCTGTAGAAACTATATCGAGATGGGATGACATAAAAGGCTCCTGTAGTTTGGGAAAAGAGAATTTGTTTAATTATCTTAGATTTGGTAAGCAATAAAAAAGATCTCCTGATATTTTCTGTAGAATCCACTAAAAGAATATGTTTGTCACAGTACAGTCATGAGCAGATGCGGGAGGAACCATTTAAGGAGGTATACAGTAACTACAAATGTCTTGAGGTGAGAAAGAGTTTGATAGGAAGAAAGATCAATGTAGCTAGAGTGGCAGGCAAATAAAGTCAGAGAGGGGAAGAGGGCAAGGCACTCAGCGAGCTATCCTTTGTTTGCCAAGACCTTCTGGAACATGAAGTGAGTCCATTTGACAGCTAAATGCAACAAAAACAAATGGAGAAATTTAAGCTGTGTGTTTAACTAATCTATTTTGTCTCTATAAAAATAACCCTGATAGGAAGGAATAATGAAAAGGAGACAAAGATATTATTGATCACACTAACTATGAAATAAGTAGAAATAAGTTGGAGTGGGAATGATGGACATCCTGAAAAGTGTATAGATTTGAATGGCTTTCAATGGTGATCCTTCATGCTTTGTTTTACAAATGCAAATAAAGGTAACAAAAACTATATATTATTTTAAATATATTGGCCCAGCATCTCCAGTGATGGTGACATAACTCCAATTAACTGAAAAAGTTTCAAAAAAAAAATCACTTTCATGCAGGGCCTCTAGAATTTGACTTTGAACACATCGATCATGAGATGCTTAAGAAATATGCAACTGGATTCCTGAGCATAAATGTATGAAAAGAGAAAGCTGGATAGCAGATGCTTGAGTTCAGGAGAGTAGGTAAGACCCCTGAAATAAATTTGTAGCTGTCATAAGTACTGGATACTATATAGGCACAGAACTTAGGAAGGCATGAAACTGAGTCCTTGGGCATATAAAATATAGATTCTGACTGGGGAAAGGGCTCAGGAAGTCGAATACTACCAGAAATACAGCAAGATACATGTCTAAAGGAGAGTTTTACAGAGGGAAGAACAGTCAAATCGGTTCAATATATTATAAATGCAGCAACATATGTTTTAGGAGATCTTGACAAACACTGATTTAGTAGAGAGCAGGGTGAAGTGACAGCAGGATTTGCAAAGATATAATTGGTTATGTCATTGTACCATTCATGGTGTTACAAGAAGTTGGAGGAACTAAGACTTTGAGAAACAAGAACTTGCATAAGAAAATGTGTTAGGAAAGGAAAAGGTAGCAACTAGCATTGTTGGTGAGGATGATACACAACAAAACAGATGTGCTGATATACCAAGACAGAAAGCATGCTACCATTGTCAAAGACAAAATTACAGTGAATGATGTAGATCTAGTTGGCTCTTATTTGCAATTCATGAATCCAGGAAGCCCCTACTCTATATTATAGACAGTGGGCTCCTCCTAAATAATAGCAGTCAGGTAGGAACACAGAAGCACTACAGCAGGAAAGGCTGAGGCACTAATGAAGAGTATTTTATAAGGAAAATGTACTAAGTAGTATCTGCTTCCTCATTGTTTCAGTTTGCCGTATTCTATGGCGTTTGGCATCAGGGATATCATTTAGATTTGGGCTAGTCTTTTGGAGTCTAGTACAGAATCTCAGTTTACAATAATGGTCTTTCTTGATTTTGTTAACACTGTAAATTCCATGCATTATTTGTGCAATTAAGACAATGCTTTATATAAAATTATACTGCAGTCCCCCTTTCTTCTTCATGGGGATAAGGAAGTAGTAAAAAAAAAAAAAAGGCATCTGGAATTTAAAAGCATCAGGAGGAAGTATGTTCAGCTCTAAATTCATAGGGATATTCTTTGTCCAGGGAAGTGACTCATCTAGTTCCAGGTTTCTAATTAATGAAACGCTTGAGCTAGATTAAAAGCTGCTATCATCTAAAAAGACAAGACAAGAAATTTACCTAAACTTCTTCTATTGTTCTTTATTTGCTCTATACTAACTTTGCAGTGACATTTATGTAATCCTTACTTACATGCAAATTTATGTTAATGACATAGCTGATGCTTAGAATCTAAATTGACAATGCATTAAAAGCAATGTATCCTGATGAAAGTTTTGTTAATAATGGTTTTTCAGAAAGAAATCTTGAAATATCAATGGAATTAGTCATAGACCCAGTGTGTTCAGTTCATGTTGATTGAGTCCATGGGGATTTTATTTTATATTCATTTGCCATAAATGAGCTTATAATAGATTTGAAGAAAGAGGTATCTCAAAAATATACTTTAAAAATTAATAGATTCCACCCATTCCTGCCATTGAAAACTTTCTCCTCTTTTTCTCCTTAAGTAGCTAGAGGATAATATAATTTAGTGTGGCTTTGTTTTTATCAGTGATGGGGTAGCTTATGAACTGACTTTAAATCATAGACAAAAAGAACCTTTCAGAATATTTATTCGGTAGAAACTGAATTTATTGTTTTTGTCTCATTGATATGGGATGTGAAGATACTTTCATTTCAGTGTTAATAGGCATAAACTCAAGAAACGAAACCTGAATTGCCAGGCTGCATTGCTAATGGATGATTCTGCTCAAGAACAGGGCAAAGGAAAAGGGCCTAGGAAAGCGATATAGGCAACAGACATAGAACATAGTACTAATGAAACAAGAGACACCAATCTGCTCCAAGTCAAAGGAAGACATAGGACCTTTTACTGGGTTCTTGGAGTGGTCCATGCTTTTTAAAGAGTGAATGAATGAAAGAATGAGAGACTGAAAACTTCCAGTCATAGTAAGATTTTAAAGAAAATATTTTCTCAGAAGATAGCCACACAAACATAATTCCACCTCTAATAACAAACATAACAGGAAGCAACAATTGCTTTTCCTTAATCTCTCTTAACATCAATGGACTCAATTCCCCAATAAAAAGACATAGACTAATGGATTGGCTATGTAAACAGGATCCGGCATTTTGCTGCATACAGGAAACCCACCTCAGTGACAAAGACAGACTATACCTTAGAGTAAAAGTCTGGAAAACAATTTTCAAGTAAATGGTCTCAAGAAACCAGCTGAAATAGCCATTCTAATATTGAATAAAATCGACTTTCAACTAAAAGTTGTTTAAAAAGATAAGGAAGAACACTTCATAGGTGTAAAGGAAAAATCTACCAAGATGAACTCTCATTTCATATCTATGCTCCAAATGCAAGGGGACCTCGCTGAGAAAGCATTTGACGAAATTCAACACACCATCATGGTAAAGGTCCTGGAAAGATTAGGAATTCAAGGCTCATACTAAACATAGTAAAAGCAATATACAACAAACCAGTAGTCAACCTCAAACTAAATAGAAACTTGAAGAAATCCCACTAAAATCAGAGATTAGACAAGGCTGCCCACTCTCTCCATACCTATTCAATATAGTACTGGAAGTCCTAGCTAGAGCAATTAGACAACAAAAGGAAGTCAAAGGGATGCAAATAGGAAAGGAAGAAGTCAAAATATTACGATTTGCAGATGATATGATAGTACGCATAAATGATCCCAAAACTTCTACCAGACAACTCCTAAACCTAATAAACAACTTCAGCAAAGTGGCTGAATATAAAATCAACTCAAACAAATCAGTAGCCTTCCTCTCTTCACAGGATAAACAGGCTGAGAAAGAAATTAGGGAAATGATACTCTTTACAATAGTCACAAATAATATAAAATACCTTTGTATGAATCTAACCAAGCAAGTAAAAGATCTGTATGACAAGAACTTCAAGTCTCTGAAGAAAGAAATCAAAGAAGATGTCAGAAGATGAAAAGATCTCCCATGCTCATGGATTGGCAAGATTAATATACTAAAAAATGGCCATCTTGCCAGAAGCAATCTACAGATTCAGTGCAATCCTCATTAAAATTCCAACTCAATTCTTCATAGAGATAGAAAGAGCAATTTGCAAATTCATTTGCAATAAAAAACCCAGGATAGTGAGAACCATTCTCAACAATAAAAGAACTTCTGGAGGGATCACCGTCCCTGACCTCAAGCTGTACTACAGAGTAATAGTGATAAAAATCTGTATGATATTGGTACAGAGACCAGCAGGAAGGTCAGTGAAATAGAATTGAAGACCAAGAAATGAACCCATATACCTATGGTCACTTGATCTTTGACAAAGGAGCTAAAACTGTCTAGTGGAAAAAGGACAGAATTTTCAACAAATGATGCTAGTTCAACTGGAGGTCAGCATGTAGAAAAATCCAAATTGATCCATTCTTATCTTCTTGTACAAAGCTCAACTCCAAGTGGATCAAGGACCTCCACATAAAACCAGATACACTGAAATTAATAGAAGAGACCATGAGGAAGAACCTTAAATACTTGGGCACAGGGGAAAACTTTCTGAACAGAATACCAATATGCTCTAAGATCAAGAATTGGCAAATGGGACCTCATAAAATTGTAAAGTTACTGTAAGGCAAAGAACACTGTCAATAGGACAAAACGGCAACCAAGAGATTGGGAAAAGATCTTTACTAAACCCGCATCCAATAGAGGACTAATATCCAATATATACAAAGAACTGAAGAAATTAGACTCCAGACAACCAAATAACCCTATTACAAAATGGAATACAGAGCTAAACAAAGAATTCTTAACTGAGGAAACTCGAATGCCCGAGAAGCACCTAAAGAAATGTTCAGCATCCTTAGTTAGTCATCAGGGAAAGTCAAATCAAAACAACCCTGAAATACCACCTCACACCAGTCAGAGTGACTAAGATCAAAAACTCAGGTGATAGCAGATGCTGGTGAGGATGTAGAGAAAGAGGAACACTCCTCCTCCATTATTGGTGGGAATGAAACCTAATAAAACCACTTTGAAAATCAATCTGGCTGTTCTTCAGAAAATTGGATATAGTATTACCTGAGGACCCAGTTATACCACTCCTGGGCATATACCCAAAAGATGCTCCAACATATAACAAGGACATATGCTCCACTATGTTTATTGCAGCCTTATTTGTAATAGCCAGAAGTTGGAAAGAACCCAGATGACCTTCAACAGAGGAATTAATACAGAAAATGTGCTACATTTACACAATGGAGTATTAATCAGGTATTAAAAACAATGAATTCATGAAATTTTTAGGCAAATGGATAGAACTTGAAAATATCATGCTGACTGAGGTAACCCAATCACAAAAGAACACACATGGTCTTCACACACTGACAATTCAATATTAGCCCAAAAGCTCACAATACCCAAGATACAATTCACAGACCACATGAAGCTCATGGAAAAGGAAGACCAAAGTGTGGGTGCTTAGGTCCTTCTTATAAGGAGTAACAAAATACTCATGGGAGCAAATATGAAGACAAATTGTGTAACAGAAACTGAAGGAGGGGCAGTCTGGAGACTGCTCCATCAGGGTATCCATTCCATGTACAGTCAACAAAGGCAGATGGTGTTGTGAATGCCAGAAAGTGCATGCTGACAGGAGTCTGATATAGCTGTCTTCTTAGAGGCTCTGCCAGAACCTTACATATATAGAGGCAGATGCTCACAGCTAATCATTGAACTGTTCAAAGAGTTCCCAATGGAGGAGGTAGAGAGAATACTGAAGGAGCTGAATGGGTTTGTGGCACCATGGGGAGAGGAACAATACCAGCTCACCAGAGCTCCTAGGGTCTAAATCACCAGCCTAGGAGCACACAGGGAGGGACCCATGGCTCCAGCTGTATATGTAAGGGAGGATGGCCTCATAGAGCATAAGTTGGAGAGGAGGTCCTTGGACTAGTGAAGGCTGGATGTCCCAATGTGGGGGAATTCGAGGGCAGGGAGGTGGGAGTGGGTGAGTGGGGGCACAACCTCATTGAAGCAGGAGGAGAGGAGATGAGATAGAGAATATCTTGGGGGTGGGAAATTGGGAAAGGGGATAACACCTGAAATGTAAATAAATGAAAAATCCAATAAAAAACAGAAAATATTTTCTCTAGGTTTAAAAAAAATACTTTTTTTTACATGCAAAAAGAGATAAAAGACCAGCTCATTCAGAGGATATAATGATATTGCCCTGTCTCTTGTAGATTTTGTCCTTGTGATAGGAGTAGAATAAGGGTTAAATATAGTCACAAGCCATATGTTTGTGACAAAGGAGTGACTTGATTTACCTTTTATTTGTAATGAAAAAAGACTCCAAAGCTCTACAATCTAGTAGTATGTTGACCCTACAACAAGCACTCTATCTATCTATCTATCTATCTATCTATCTATCTATCTATCTATCTATCTATATCTATATACATATACATATATATACATACACACTATACACACATATAGTTATGTGTGCATGATGTATAATCTTCTTTAGGTCATTGTGTCTTGAAAATTATGTGGGAGTTTTAGGAAGATATTAGTTTATAAAATCCTGGATACTAAGCCAATAACAGATTTGGTTTCCTCATTTGTGTTTTCCCTCTCATATATTTCTTCATGCACATTTGTCTTTCTGACCACACATTATAGCTAGTTTCCAACTTGGTTTGTTTCTTTATATATGTCACTGTAGTAGATGCAATGCTGTAATCAATGATAGTTTTGTCTGGTCAGTTTTATTGACTTCCACAGTTGCACGGCTGTGTGTTCTAAGTATGGAAACCCATGTTTAGATTTATTATTATTTAAAAGGATTTCATTTTCTGGATTTCTTTTCAAAAGTACTTATACATATGTTGTTTATTGTGGCAATATCATATAAACACTATACGGCTTTCCTAACCATGATCTTATAGCAGCTGTGGTTCTCTGTATAAAACCTACACAAATCAGACCAGGCAAGATCCTAGCAGAGGTGGGGTAAATAATCTTCTTGTCCATCTGGACAGTGGCAGTGGATGGTTGCTGAAGAGGAAAAAGAACACTCTTGTTTAGGGATATGGCAAGAGGCACATTTCCCAAGCTACAGTGGGTAATGGACTCACAGGACTTAATGGGTTATCAAACAAAACAAAAAAACAAAACAAAACAAAGAAAGAAAAACCCCAAACCATGAAGTAAAGAGGAAGGTTATAGGAGAGATATAAGAAAAGTTTTGGGAAAATAGGAATAGATATTCATCATATTTCATTGTGTATACATTTGAAATTCTCAGAATAATCTTAAAAACTAACTTGGTCATTCTCCAAACATGACTTAAAAAGGATATGCTTAATTACATACTTTATAGAAAATATTCATTACATTTTAGGGTTCTGAAATTTTGAAACACATTGATAGTACATACAAAATAAAATACATGCAAAAATCAACACGAGGAAAAGAAGGAAAATGGCAAGGCTGCATACACACGTGCACACACAGAGCTAATTGGAAGAGCTGAGAGCAACCAAAAGCAGGAAAGATACTGGAGAAAATTCATTTCTTGAAAGAATGAATGTTTTGTGAAAGCTGTTTTTTATGATGTGCTGTAGTTAAAGCTCAGAGAGCTGCAGCTTTATCACCAGAGGAATCCATGCTGGAGCATGGAGTTCAAACCCAGTTGGCAATTGCAAGAAGCTATACTAGAAATAAGAGAACAGCATTATCAGGAGCTCAAAAATCTACATCTGTTCCCTGAAGCCCTTGGCAGGCCTCTGATATCTACACTAGGGGAGCATGCTCCAGGTAGTCCAGAGGAATGATGAAGGGGAACTATGATTGAGAAAAGAAAGTTCTGAGAAGAAATGTAGGGAGTCTCTGTAGGAGAAGGAGCATCTGGCGTTGGTTATATCAAGTTACAGAGACTCTTAGAGTAAGCAAAATATTAAAACAGATCATTTTTACACTGTCTAAAAACAGATTTTGACAAGGTCAAGAGAACCTATTAGCTGGCAGAATGAAACTCAAGAAATTGTCAGAGAAAGATGAAAGAATCTAGACTTTAGTACACCAAAATACAAAAAAATATGGTCTAGGAGAAAAAAATGGATTAATAGATCAGAATGGTGAGTTATCTTCACATTAGAGTTGTCAGTTAAGGGAAATAAAATTGTCATGGTAAATGCAAAATCAGATATACAGTGAAGAAATTTTGAGAGATGGACAGTTTGTGGTTGAAGAGATCGTTCTGACTGAAGATCTTGCTGTGTATTTCAACCCCCAAATAAACTCTGGGTGCAGGAGAACACTTCTGGATCCCCAGCACAGAAGGGTGGAAATGAGGGGATTGTGTTTTTTTCAAGGCTATTCAGACTAACAGTAATGTCAGGCTGAAGGTTCAGTGAAGAGACACTATATCAAATAATAAGGTGAAGAATGATAGCAAGATTCCCAATATCTATCTTTGTCCTCCACATGCACATGCATTATACACCCATATATCTACACATATGTGCATATATCAACTATATAAAAACAGGAAAATAAAGGAGAAACTTTAGAAAAATTATTCAAAAGAACTGGCTTGGAAATAAGCAATTAGAAAATCAGTATGGGAAATTGGAAATATTTTTCTTATTAGAAAATATTTATTTACATCTCAAATGTCATCCTCTTTCCCAGTTTCCTCCCTGGAATCCCCCTATCCCATCCTCCCTCGCCCTGCTTGTATGAGGGTGTTCCCCCATCCACCTATGCACTCCCATCTCCCTGTCCTGGCATTGAGCCTTCACAGGACCAAGGGCCTCTCTTTGCATTGATGCCTGACAAGGCCGTCCTCTGCTACATAAGAGGCTGGAGCCAAATTAGAAACATAACTGAAGAGTTTAATAACAAAAAGAGAAAACTGTGAAACCATGAACTCAATGATTAATAAATAGAAATTAGCTAAACCATAGCATAGTGTCTTTCCTGTGATTGCATACCCAGCAAAATGCAATTTAAATAAGGATTTATTTTTGCTACGTTTGACAGCATAGTCCATCATGCAGGAGTGTGAAGCAGTTTGATGTTTCATCTCAAAGAAGAGCAAAGGCTGCTTCTCCTTTATTCAGACTAGGACCCTAGTTCATGGAAAGTTCACACCCACGTTTAGGCTTGGCCTTTCTACCTCAATTTAACATAATCAGGATGATCCTTTACAGGTATGTATGGATACTATGTCTTCTAGGTCATTCTAGGTGTTATGAATTTGATGATCAATATTAAGTATCACAAATAAAGAGAAAAATTATCAGTAGACTCAGTTATATAAGGGACAGTATCAAATGTCTCATGAGAAAACAGAAGTCTAGATAATGAAAGAACTAATGGTAAATCAAATGTTTGGGAAGATTTTCACTGAGATGAAGCTTAGATCTGATTAGTCACAATTGCTAGTATCTCAACTAACTCTATCAGTGCTGACACAAAGCTCCTCCAGCCTTGACTTACTTTCCCATCATGATGGACTATGCTGTTAAACGGAGCCAAAATAAATCCTTATTTAAGTTGTGTTTTGTTAGATATGCAATCCCAAGAAAGACACTATGTTATTGCTTGGCTAATTTCTATTTATTACTCATTGAGTTGATGGTTTCATATTTTCTTTTTTTTTTGATATTAAATTCTTCACTTATGTTTACAATTTCCCATATTGATTTCCTAATTGCTTATTTTGAAGCTAGTTCTTTTGACTAAATTTCACATAATGTATAATTATAGTATACTTAATAAGGCATAATGAGGACATTTTCAAATAAACCAGAATTCAGATAAAAAACTGACATAGCAAGTTGTATTGATTACCAAAGATGAATGCTAAACATCATCAATTATTCTCCAGTTTAAGAGAGAAAGGAGTAGAGAGCAAAGGGTCAAATAGCAAAAGAGACAAATGGAAAACAAATTGCAAGCTAGTAGTTTAAGTCCAATTAGGTTTGTCATCACATTAAAATTAGATAGGCAAAAGGTTATAATTAAAAGGCAGTTTATCAAATTGGATGCACAATAACATCAGCTATGTGCCATTTAAGTGGACAATTTAAAAATAAATGCAGACTGGACTAAAAGAATAGAAATTAATCATGAAAATCCAAAATACTTGGGAATTGGTATGACTAAGAACCACAGGAGATTTTAAGACATAGAAAGAGTTTGTGTTAGGTTTAAAACACTATTACAAAACACCTGACACATAGCTCAGGAGGGAGGGTTTCTGCTGGCACGTCTCTGTCTCTTTCTGCTAACATTCCTTGTTTGCTGAGAGCCTGAGGTAAGGCACAGTGTTCATGCAGAAGCATGTGGCAGAGTAAAGACATCTCTTTATAGATAAGTAGAAAAGAGACACATGAAGACCAAAGAACTGAGACAAGACATGCCTTTCAAAAATAGGCCCCCAGACTGTCAGATATTTCTTTCCACCATGCCCAGTCTGTTTGCTTGTTATTAATTGTTTGTTTGTTTTGTTTGCATTTTGTTTGATATTTGCCTCTATACTGAGAAATTTTTTTTTTCATGAATTGTGGAACAACAAGGAAGATAGAGCAGCCTGGGAGTCTAGGTTAGAAGTTGGTGATGAATAGGAGAAGAGATGTGTTTTCAGACCAGCTCTCCAGCTTTAGGGGATGAATGTGTATGGAGAACAGGAAAAGAAATGAGTTGGAACAATAGTCCTGTGAGGGGGGGGGGTGAATATTCTGTCTTCTCTTGGAATGGGTGTGCCGTTTCTGGGATTCTCTTGGAATGGGTGTACCCTTTATAAGATTCTGGTGCTACTTATTTTCCAGTCTTCCTCTTATCCTCAGGACAACTTCCAACTTTCATGGAACTAAAGGATATGTCATTTAACGAGCAGATGGGATTAAAATGAAAACAGATTATCTGGTGAATGGTTACTCTGGTAGCCATTTTAGATCCCACCCCGACTCCTTGTTCATCAAAGAAGGAGTTTCTAATGGTAGGCATCCTATCCTCAAAGATAAATAAGCTTGTTGGGTAGGAAGATGAGAAGTTGAGCTAACAACCTCAGGGTAACACTTCTGAATAGTTCCTTAACCTCCTGCTTGGTACCCTTGTTGGACTCCAAACCTTTAGCACCAGAGACTGTAGGAAATACTTCGAATTTAAATACTTCGAATTTAATTTTAATACTTCGAATTTAAATAAAAACCTCTGGCTGTCAATGTCACAGTCTAGAACAATTATTTATCAATCTGCCTATTTTATGTTTTGATTTATTCTTTGAGAATTTCATATAACATACTTTGGTCTTATTCTTTCCCCTCCTTAACTGCTCCCAAATCCTAGCCCTTTCCTCCCAACTCAACTTCATGTTCCTTCTCTCCCTTAAAAGCCAAAATGTCACTGACAAAACATACTGAAATACATTATGTATAATTTGTTTTGACCAACTAAATAGTCCTGAGCATGGGGCCTGTCCTAGAATATGGTTGAGATAGCAGATGAGAAACAGACTGAGACATAGCAAGAGAAAAGGTAAGCCACCTCAGGCACTTGAGTGATCCTCTTCATTCAACCAGGCCACCTTCTAAAATGTTCCACACTTCCCCTACATAGAAACATATTTGTTCTTTGTCTCGATAATGGTGTCTTCTGGAAGAAAATAGAAATAAAGTCGAAAAATTCCACTACCTGAGCTTGAAAATAACCATACTAACCTTTTACCCCCAATATAATCATTTGAGGGCTGCTCTCAGAATCGTTTTCACCTGCTTATTTCAGTTGTCAACAAGGCACATGAGGAAGAACCTGTAGAGATACATTCTCCATAGTCATTTCACAGTATAAATTGATTACACACATCAGAGCACTGAAAATTTGCCAAACTAAGTAATTTGGTGCTTCGTGTTTATATGAACATATACACTTGCATATACTAGTTTTAATTTCTGAGACCTAAAAATACAATAAGACTAATCAATATCATGGACACTTTTGGTGGTGGTGATGTGCATGTACGTGTGTGTGTGTGTGTGTGTGTGTGTGTGTGTGTGTATCTGTGCATGTGTACCAGAGTCAGAATAGAGTTGTTTCTCAGATATCATCTACTTTTGTTGTTGTTTTAAATTTTCAGTCACTGGGACCCAGAGCTTGAAAATTGGGGAGGCTGTTTGGATAGTGACCCCAGGGACCTAACTGTCATTGTTTCCTCAGTTCAAGAAATAAACACACATGGCACCATACACTGATGTGGGCACACTGGGGATTGAACTCAGACCCTTATGATTGCATCACTAACACCTTTCTTACTGAACTATGGCCAGAGTCCCCAAAGTAAGGATATTTTCTAAGCATCTTTACAGTTTTTCTAGAAGACTTTCATGAAGTCTTTTGCAAACAATCATTACACCAAATAATTTTTTTCTTAAAAAAATAAGTTTGCCAGTCTCTAGGATTCCCTTTCCATAGCTGCTGATAACTCAAAATTACACCACTGTTATTCCTTTAAGATTGCTTTATATCCTCTTGACATCTGCTTTATGTTTTTGGAACATTCTGTGAGGTTTTATTGCTAAACTCGTGGAGAAACTCTAACCTACAATCTGATAAAATATGTTCACATCCATAAGGTCAATTGTTTCTGCTCCTTTACGAAGAGAGCTTGGAGTATTTAAATCACTAAAAGTTATTTTCTGGAATTATAAAAAGGCACCCCATTCTCTGTTCATGCCTGCAAATATTTTAATCACTTCATCTCACACCTGTTCCCTCCACCCACTGGTAGTTCATGTGCATCTGATTCTTTTAAATGGTATTTAATATTGAGTGTGCAGTTTTGAAGTTGCCCTGCCAGAATTGGAGCTACATCTGTTGCCTGCCTCATTGTAGCACTGCCCAGCTTTGCAGCTCCTCTTTTCAATAGTGCTGTGTGTAAAAGTTGAGTGTCATTATAATTTAGAGACCCATCCTCTGGCATGGAGCCAAATAAGTCTAATTTGGGATCTAGGGAGTGATAGACAAGAAAATTACAACCGGGCAAAAAGTGTACGCTGAATTCTAATTCAAAAAAAGGGCTTGAGATGTCATGTTTTACTTCGTATCTTGTAGTTTGAGGAATTTACAAAAAAACCTCTATTCTGTTACAAAAAATAGGTTGAGACAGGTGTAAAATTATATATTTGACTCATTCTTGCAGGCAATAGCTAAAAATATATCAATGCCTCTTAATATTATAAATACATTAGTTTTCTATGGCAACACCAACTCTTTTCTTAAAGAGTTACACTTAAATAAAACTTATTTAATTGACAATTATTGATAGAATATCTAACACACTAAAATTAAATTCTATTTGTCTTCTTGAAAATAAGCTCAGATTTACGTGAGCTCAACCATGGTTCTTACCAAGATAAGAAACTTAAGGTACTAAGACATCTTGTATTATTTCAATTTTACCTATGTCTTCACTGCCTCTTCTTTCTCTTCAAAATTGCTTTTCTGTGACTGTAGATTTTTAAAGGGTTTCCTGGATTTATTTCCTTTTTTAATGTTTTTTTTTTTTTAAATGAGAACCATGTTCATAGTTTACTTCAATTTTTATAAGCACATATTTTGTAGATCATGTCATATTTTCTTATAATAGGAGTCCTTGGCTTGGATAAACCTTTTTCTATTCTCATACCCTCCCCTCTTAAACTTTCTACATTGCTGGACAGTTTCCAATCAACTCTGACCTCATCTTCCTAAAATGATCTCATTTTACACTGAGTTTCTTATTACCTGTCTACTAGAGCAAGTAGATAACATTTTAGGTTTCCTCAGAACTGTCCTCAGTTTTTTCACTTCTATAAACATTTACATCTGGGGGCATCTTTAGTAGCTCATAATGTAGGCTTAGAATATAGAGTCTTGGAACCATACATTTTTAAGCACCATTGTGCTTTTAAATGTTTACTACTTGATTAGCCTACAGCATTACTTTTGTTTAACTAGAGGACTATAGGACATTTCTACAGTTTTAAACCTAGTGATATAAGTTATACAAATTAGTAAAACAGTCTGAAAATTACTTGCATAAAATGTGGTGTAGAGGAGAATATGGACCATCACTGACAAGCTCATATTAGATCGCCCTTCTGGATTTGTCAGACCGAGGGCCATAACGCATCTCTTGAGAGATGAATGAGATATTAGATGTAGGAAAAGTGTGATCATGTAACTAGGAAAAGATTACACTATAAGTGTGGTAACTTTTAGAAGTTTGATATGATAATAAATCGTAACCAGGAGGGACAATTGTATAGCATTTTCTAAATGTTTTATCAGTGCAATACTTTCCTTGAAGCAACAGTTCAGTAGGCTTAATTTTGAAGGGACACTACGAGTTGTGTTGTCCTAGCTTCTGACGGCTTTTCTTCCTTCACTCTGGCTCTCTACTACCATGCTTCCCTAGATGGGATTGTCTACCTTGATACTCTTCATTTACTGGAACTAGCATTACCCTGTCTCCTAGCTTATATATTGGGGACCTCCTCTTTTGCTTGTAGAGATTGTCATGCACACATGCAATGTTAAGTGCTGTTGAATACTTTTAAATGTAAGAAACATATTTTACAGATTTAAAATTTTTAATGTTTGAAATATTTGAAGTTTTTTTTCCTATAATATGTTTGGATCATATGTGCCCACTCTTTCCACTCCTCCCAGACCCACCTCTTTTCCTAATTCACATAACTGTGGCCTCTTTAAAAAAAAATTATGTCCTATTTATGCAACCCATACACTCTAGGATATGTGGCCTTCACTGGAGGGTTCAGCCCATCAGGAGCTTTGCTATCAAAATTGACTTGCAGCAGCTATCAATTGTCAGTACCTTCACATGTGGAGTGGAACTTCATGCCCACGTCCCTTCTCCATTCTGGAATTTTGTCTAGCTTAAGCTTGCACAAGTTTTGTGTACCTTGTCTTAACTGCTGTGCATTCATGTGATTCACTTACCCAGCTGTGTCCTGAAAACAGAATTTCCTTGTAGTTTTCAACTGCCTCTGGCTCTTACAATTTTTCCACATTCTCTTTTACAGTGATTCTTGAACCTTAAGAGAAAGGTGTGTGATGTAAATATCCTTTTTTAGGGCTGAGTGTTCTACTAACATGAGGATCAAGATAAAACGATCTACTACTCTTTTTGTCTCTTACTAAATATAATAGAGGAAGTTTTAGTAAAATAAGATTAAGAAAAAGAAAAACACTGGGATACAAATAAGAAAAGGAAGTCAACTATCCCTATTTGCTGAGGATATGATTCTGCAAAGTGCAAAGAATTTATTACAAATTTCCTAAATCTGTAAGTACATTCAGAAAAAGTTCAGGGTATAAAATTAACTCACAAAAGTCAGCAGCCTTCTTATACACAGTGACAAATGTGTGGACAAAAAATTATGGAAATTATTCCATTTACAGCAGCATCATAAAATAAAATAAAATACCTTAACTTTGATGAAATGTAGGCTTGTCTAAGGAACTTAAAGATCAAGCTTTTGTAAAGTATTTAGAACCTAGAAATATAGGATGTATTGTTGGTTCCAAAATAAAAAGATAGTTTTGTAATTCACATGTACTGCTCTTAAGTTGTATAGTATAGGAAAGTTTTCACTTAGTTGTTAAAGGAAATAAAATAATTAGCTTGACTTTAAAAATACAATAACCCTATTCTAATTTATATTCACCAACTTCCTGGATGAAGTTGAAAATAACCAGTGTTTTGTATAAAACATTTGTACACCCACTTTATAGGGGTATCTATCTTTTGTCTGTTTATGACAGCTGGATTTATAAGTTCAAGGACTTATCATAAGTATTACCATTTAGTATTTTTTATATAACTTGTACATCTCTGGTTACAGCTTTTTATGACAGAATGAAATTGACTGCACAATGTAATAATTTGATATTGAGATGGAAATCTAGAGGTGTCTGTTTAAAGCACCACCCGCTGATTTGGTGCCAAAGTATATCGGACAGCTACTCCTGTGCATTGTTCAACAAAGTGAGATCACACCAATTACCAGGCTCATAGCTGCCTTTCCTTGATATTTCTCAGGCCCTCTGTCTATTCAGTTTCATTCAAAGCTACATACCAAGCACAAGAATGTTTCTACAAATTTGATCTCTTTAAGCAACAATTTTTCTGCTGTTCCAATGTTTTGTGCAAAAATAAGCACACTATTTTATGATTTAGTAGAACATATTTTACTGTTATAAATGTTTTACTTTGGACAAACCATCCTATTTAATATGAGACAAGAAAAACATAAAGGCAAATTCACACGCTGTAAAACAGTTGACCAATGAGTCCTTGCACTGGGAGATATTGGTTTTCCTGGGTTTCAGCAAATAACTGATTGATTATATATATATATGTATATATATATATATATATATATATATATTGTGTGTGTGTGTGTGTGTGTGTGTGTGTGTGTGTGTGTGTGTCTGTACATTGCTCTGAATGGTTAACTGTAAAGGAATAGAGGATTAAAATTTAAAACTTTATATATGTTTATATATCTTTATGATATTTCCAACATCATGCTTAGACTTGTATATGGCTTGTGGGTCCTGACAGATAAGTAATAAGATAATCAAGATGTCCAAATGATGACTAGGCAATTCAATGGATTATTACTTGTCTGAAATGATGTTGCATGGTTGTTCTGTCCCTTGTGTATTAGGCAAATACCCAGAAGTTTTCAAAACATATGTTTTTTTGTAAATTTATTTTGTGTCAAGGGTATGGCTTATACTTTATTTCTCACTTTAGAATGGTGACAAGAATTATATCCAGGGCTTCACAAGCAAAGGAAAAAGAATTTAGATGTTAGGAACCTAGAGACCAATTTTACATTATTAAGTCATGGTTTTACTCACCTTATTCATTCCTCTGGGAATGCTATCGATCTATGTTATGGTATGAGTCAGAAATGCTCCCTGATGACTCATAAGTTAAAGGCCTCCTTGTCAGCTTATGAGTTTGTGGGAAGGAAATGGGCTCACAAGGGCTCTGGATTTTTAAGTTATTATTTAAGGAAAGTGGAAATTTTAAGAGGCTCAAAGGAATAACACACCAACTAACCATAATTGGAATCCCTGAAACCATGAGCCAAACCAAAAATATTTTCTCAAAGTTGTTCTGCCATACAATTTCATGGCAATAAAATCTAACACAGTAGAGGGACCTCTTTTCCTGGCTGCAGTTATCTGATCTCAGATTTTCTGTCTTTTGACAGGTAAGACCTAATCAAACTAGGAGCTTTTATTGTGAAGGCAATTCAAACACAGAGATCCAATAGCAGCAGTTAAAGCCTGGAAGCTTGACTGCATTTTATGGTATTCTCAAGCCTTTAGTGGTATAGTTGTGCCCGAATGAAATGAAGGATTTTCTATACTGTTTGGATCACCTTTTCCATCTCTAACTTCCAATAAGAGCAATTTTGTTTCAGATCTGTTTTATGGAATAATGTATATAATCCTGACCCGAGGATCTGATATCTATTATCAAGCTGTCTTTGAGAAAAATAATGTTCTCTGTTTTAAGACAGGTAGTCAAAATTATTCGCTTTCATGTAATGATAATTATATAGTGTTTCACAGTCTGCAGGCTAATATTGAAGCACAAATAGAGAAATTTTACATTTTTTACTGTTATTCATTTATTTTAGTGCAATCATTCAGGGCAAAGACACACGACACACACACACACACACACACACACACACAGAGAGAGAGAGAGAGAGAGAGAGAGAGAGAGAGAGAGAGAGAGAGAGAGATCTAATGGTTGGTGGTAGGGAGACCATAGAAACACATTAAGTACTAAGTATTAGGCTAATTTTGTAAACTCTATTCTGTAATCCCATACAAGACTCCCCTGCTCACTAGAGCAGGTAATATTTTTGATTCCCAAATAGGAACACAGCACTCTGTTGTATTATTACCTTTAAGAAATTATGTTTTTTATTTATGGTCTGTGTGAACGTGTATGTTTGTGTTTGTATGTGTATATGTGTGTGATCTATGTATGTGTGTAATGTATATATGTGTGTGTGTTTTCATGTGTGTATGTATGTGATGTGTGTGTGTGTGTGTGTGTGCATGTATGTGATGTGTGGGATCACATCTGTCATAGCACACAAATGGAGGTCAGAAGACAATTTAAACGATATATTTTTCCTTACAATGTGGAACCGGGGAATCTAATTCAGGTCATTTGTCTTGGCATCAAATACAATGGTGAGGTATCTCACAAACCCCTGTGGTATACTACTACTAACTGCCTTAGTCATTGAGGTCCAGTGATAGAAAAGAACTAAGACTTGTGTCTTCCTTGATAGGTGTCAGGAAACAAAGGATTTTATTGGAAAGTGTTTCCCTTCTGTGCCCAGGCAAATCTGTTTACCTGGACATGGACAGTGACTTTGGTTTCCAATGCTTGATTTAATAGGCTCTTTCAGCCGTGCTTGATGATCTCATAGTCTATAAACCATCAGGAAAAGCTGTCCATAACCTACAAGAATCAACCCTAGCATATGTGGGATTACAGTTTTATTACTGAACTGTCAATAATGAACATGATCCCTCAATGTGACAAGAATGTAAAGGCTTCTGACTTCTTTGACCTTCTGACTGGATTACTTTGAAGAGTTTGCTCTCTTCTTGGCAGTCCTCAAGCAATAACCATGGCAATAATAAACCATTTTAAAGACATGACCTTGTGGACTTGTTTGAAATGATTTAGCTTAGTTTTCTGTCTGTTTGCTTTGTACTTTCATTTAACTTTCGTTTCATTCCCCTTGAGGGAGTTGGTTAATCTATCTTCCATTTCCCATTTGGGGGAACAACGGATATCTAATACGATATTTGGCCTGCAGTTACTCTGTCTTCCTCAGTGGGTGAAAAGGTTATCTGTGTAAAGGAAGCCCAGAAGATTCCTCGGTGTGAGATCACTTACAGAAGTAGCACTGTGCAATGCATGGGGCTCATAGCGTAAACCACACAGTACATCACTCCTAAGCAGTTTCCTTTCTATCCTACCATAAAGTCTATGGAGAAAAATGCTT
Source organism: Arvicanthis niloticus (assembly GCF_011762505.2). Taxonomy (NCBI): domain Eukaryota; kingdom Metazoa; phylum Chordata; class Mammalia; order Rodentia; family Muridae; genus Arvicanthis; species Arvicanthis niloticus. The sequence goes on along the minus strand of NC_047660.1, from coordinate 115,730,609 downwards.
CCTTTTCAGGTGTCAGAGAATTCTTTAGCTTCCTTCTTGACTTGGACGTATGTCACTGATCCCCAATGAGAGTGAAATGTAGTACATGAAAGAAATCAGAAGTTTTGTCTCAGTCTTGTCAATATTCTCTGTGTTATCTCAATTCTGAGATGGTAGGAAATAGCAACATTCATACAATGGAGTAAGGCCGTGGTACTGCATAAAATTCTGTTTCCTTCTCTTTGAGTCATTATGCAGTATGGCAAGTCTGTGCCCTTAGTTCTGAGTGGTAAGATATTGGAAAGCTAACATCTGTTTTAGGTTTCTCTCTCTCTCTCTCTCTCTCTCTCTCTCTCTCTCTCTCTCTCTCTCTCTCTCTCCTACTTATTTTTCTCTCATATATTGCATTCTGACAGCAGGTTCTCTTCCATCCTTTCCTCTCAGTCCCAACCTCCCTCCCACTTCCCACTTTCTCCAGATTTACTCCTCCTTTGTTTCCCTTCAGAAAATGGCAGGCCTCCCAGGGATATCAACTAAACATGGCATGTCCTGTTATAATAAGACTAAGCAATCCCCTTACGTTAAGGCTGAACAAGTAAACTTACTACGATTAAAAAGCTTCCAAAAGTAGGCAAAAGAGTCAGAGACAGCTTCTGCTTCCACTATTAGTAATCCCACAATAACACCAAGCTACACAATCTAACATATCAGAAGATCTAGGTCAGACATATATAGGCTCCCTGACAGCTTCAGTCTGTAAGCCCCTATGGACCTTGTTTACTGATTCTGTGGGCCATTTTACTGTGGTGTCCTTGACCCTCTGGCTCTTACAGCCCTTCCTTCCCATCAGTACTGGATGAAACTTCTCTGAAGATGATTCTGCTGGGCTGCACAGAAGTCTCTCTTCTTTTGTCCTTGCAATCGAGAGACTTTGTGTTGGGATAACAGAGGGACAAAATAAATCAGTGCAGATTCTGGCATCAATGCCTGGGAAGCGGTTGCCATATCATAGTGGCGTAAGCATGTAATGCTCCCTAAGTGTATGAGCTGTGCATGTGGAAGGAGTCAGCCTCTACACTATTAAGCTTTACTTGGGGAGTTTGGTTAGCAAAGTATTTGTAATCCTTTCCCTTTATGGAGACTCATGCCAACTGTTCCTTATGTATCTGCTACAAAGATGAGTGCCTTGTGTTTATTTACTTTGGGCTATACTTTTTATAAGGATGAGGTGATGAACATGGAGGTCTTCCTGTACAAAGTTTCTGTCCACAGCCTTTATACCTGTCAACTTTCTATCTGAGTGAAGTCTGCTTGAGCCACTCTAGGCTTAGATTTTTTTTAAAAGCTTTTTTAATTTAGGGTTCTTAAACACTTCAACCTCCTTTCTATCCCACCAGAGATAACAGAGTAAGAAGGTTAATAAGAAAAGGGGGTTGTGAACCTGTGAAGTATTTTCTTGAGGGCAATTCTACTATTCGTTGTCAGGATACCAGCAGTCCAGTCCAATAACAAACACCAAGCATGAATCAGTAGTAGTGGCAAGATTCAGAACAAGCAAAGCTCCTTCGAAGCAGTTTGAGTCAGCTGAAGCAGCAAGAATCAGCTGGGATACCACAGGAAGTTCTTTGGCGCATTTCTCTCTATGAAGTCAAGACAAGTTAAGATCAGTGAAGACCAGTGAAGCATTGCATGGCTAGTGAAGACCAGCAAAGCAAGCATGACGTGGCCATGCAAGAGTGTCCTTTCACTGTCTGTGGGGTTCTACTTATATTCTTTCCAAACATCGTATGCCCTCTCACAAGACAGCTTCCAGTAAAAATGTCACATGACACAACTGAGTTTCCAAAGAAACCAGAAATTTTTATTTCAGACCATTTTGTAGTCAGTAGCTCTACAAATAACCTTGAAATGTCATCTAATCTAATTCATTTTGTTAAGACAATGTAGCACCTAAGCTACTTTAATTAATTAGTATCATCTTCTGTGCATGGCTATGTATTGTAGTATTCAGAATTTTAAGTGCACATGAACAAAAATATTTTCTTTCAATAGATACTGGGACAGGAAATTATGTCTTAAGAATTATACTTGAGAATTATATTTTAAAACTGAAAGTTTATTCAGAGTGAGTGAGACTTTATCTAACACAGCTCTCAGGTTTGACCTTGTTGGGATGGTGAGGGAATAAAACAAGAACAAGAACAACAACAACAACAACCAACAGACACAAGAACACGCAGAAATGCTGGGATTGGGTGGACTGTGCTCTCTGTGGAAAAATGTCACAACATCCCAGAAGGTCAGAATGATTATTATATACAGTTGAACAGCGAGGCAGGAAATAGAGTAATATGCATCTGAACAAGGAGCTAAGTTTAGCTAATCTTGGCAGAGCGGCAGTCTTCATGCTTGCTGTGCATGTGGCATGGGTGTGAGGGAGAAAGCTATAGTGGACATTTTATGCACATACTATCAGCAGTTGCACTTGGACAATAGGAATGAGAGGTTTTGCCACTCTTCTGAGCCCAACCTGGGTTGGAAGGCTTTGCTAACCTCCCATGAGTCTGGGACATTTAATTTTTGATATGGTTAAACCCATGTCAATAATACACACTCACTAAGAAATTTACTCAATTCCTATAGGGTGATATTGAGTCATTTAAAAAGGTGTCTACTGTTTCATCAAATTATTTTTTTTATGAGTTTGATTGCTCACAGGACAAATATCTTTCTGTCAATGGGCAATGCCACAATCAAGGCCCTAAATTTTCTTCTTATCATTTTTTGGGAGAAATTGAAGTGTATATAAGTGAAAATTGATACAGGACTAGGAGCTTTCAGCTTCTAAATTGGTCATGTTGTTCTTGTGTCTTCAGTGTTATTCTGCTGTGCTTTGGTTTAACCAGTTTTGACTTTTAAAACTTGGTTTTATTCTTACTATTTTAAACCACTCGAGGATTACGTATGATGTTGTGACATGATGCCTATATAGAACATCAGGCTTCAGAGGTATTTGAAAAATCACTTGGAAGCAGGATGTAAAGAAGTTAAGTAGCTGCCACTTTAGTGTAAGCACGCAGATCATCCTCTTCCCTTGCATATGCCCTAAGATGCAGTGCCTCTTAAAAAAAAAAAAAGAATAGCGGAAAGAAAGTTGTAATTATTTTTTTCTGGGCTCCAAAATAGATTGGTCTAAGGACATAGGCTATAAAGATAGTCTTTTATTAGTAAAAGTGAAATATGTGTTTAAAATCTAAAAATATATGTTTGAGTAATATGCTTTTAAAGTTCTGACATCAAAGAGAATGTAGAGAAGAAATATACTCAGATGCTTTTGTGATTTTTATGTAAGAAAGCGTTAAATACCTCTGATACTCTGTAAAAGCAGCCAAGTGCATGTGTGTACCCACACACATACATGCACACATGTGCATGAACATGCACACACACACACACACACACACTTCTTCCTTCCCACTTCATCAAGATGACTAAGCAGGTAAATAGGTAAATATCATATCCTAATCTCAGAGGGGAAAAAAGAAAACAAAAATCATAACAGAAACTTCAGATTGGAATGATCCTATGTGCAAAACAATTGCCTGCAGTCTCTGCAGCACATTTGGGAAGTTGCTTGCCTAAAGCAGGAAAGTCATCTGGGTCAGCAATCCTATGGACTGAGAAGGGCAAGATTTTTGTGCCATGCTCAGATCAATAGACCAAGTTTGATTTGCCATTCTACAGAATTTACATGTTTGTGGTTACTCCAAACACACCACCCCTTTTTTTGGTTCCTTCATTGGAAATCTCTGTCTCTCTGACAAAGCAACACTCTGTAGCCCTAGAATGGACTTGACCATTGTAGAACTGACTGACCACAAACTCACAGAGATTTACCTATCTCTGCATTCTGACTGCTGAGATTAAAAGTAATAGCCACCACACCCGGCAAAACCTCTCTTTTTAAAATCATATTTTCCAAGAGAGAGATGCACTGCTCTAGAATTTGGTCACGGTTTCCTTTCAAGCTGTTTGCTATTGACTGGCTTTAGACTAACACAACCTAAATGACTATGGATTACAGTTTATGGTAGTGATTTGAAGTTTGAGTGAAATAACATGTGGTGAACTTTTGCCATCAGTGTCTTTGGCTGTCTCATTTAGAAGATGATTTCTTCTTGTCTTCTGGACAAATCTCTGTAATGACCATATATTATTAATATTTTTGGTACCAATGAGCTTCTCTGAAAGATATGGCTTTATCTAAATCATATCTTAATTTGATTCAAATGAAAAGAAGCTCCTTTCTTTGCTAGATTTACTCAGGGCAATAAAAAACTACAATTAGGGTAAAATATAAATTGAGTAGAATACATTGTCTCTAAACATGTTTATAGTGAATAATTTTTAAAAGAAATGTAATGTTCTTGGACCTTATAGCAATTGATGCAATTTATTCATGTGATCCAAAAGGTAAATCACTTATCCAAGGGAAAAAAGAACAGAAAGGCAGTAAATTTGCTTTCAGATAGATCATTATAACTTCTGACACAGAGGAAGAATAACAAGAAGCACAGGATGGGGTTGGAGAGTTGACTCAATGTTTAAGAGCAACTGATGCCCTATCCCAAGACCTGAGTTTGGCTATTAGAATGAATGTGGTCTCTTAAGGTAAGGAAATATAAGGAGGAGTCCTAGGATAAGCATTGTCTGAGTTTTTCTTTGTTATGCCAAACTGCCTTCTTGAGGTTGTCAATTTGTACTTCTCTTGGATGTATATTTGAAGACTCTTGTTCTTCATCCATGTTCAATATTGTGAATATTTTGAATTCTCTGTGTAACGATGTGTTGAGGTAGTTTTACTTTGTTTACATTTTTCTACTCAGTTATAAGTCTGAGAATCTTTTAGGGGTTATCTCTTGGAGCTTCTGTGAAATACTCAGAATTGTGCCTGGCTTTAGATACCTTTTTACAGTTGACTGGAAAGATGAGAACCATTTTAGACTGTCTGTATTATGGACAGTTTCTTTCAGATTGTACCTTTACTCTTTACATGTTCGTTTTTAGTAAGCTAACTCTTTTTCATTATGAAATCTGTTTCTCTAAATATTCTTCTGAAGGCTTATCTTTCACTATTATCCTTTAGTGGAGCTAGAATCTGTTCTCACATTAACTGTGAGGTACAGTTTTCCCTTCTTGATTTCTAAGTGGAAAACCAAGTGTCTTAATAATATTTTTCTGTTATCTGCTTATCTGCAGTAATAAAACTGTCATAAGTTATATTTATTTTTGGTCTGTTTTCAATCTGTTCAAGTGTCCAGCTGTCAGCTCTGTAAAAATTAGGCACTCTCTAATATTAGAAATTTAAAATAAAATAATACTTCTTAATGAAATACATAATTCATACTAGTCAAAATTTATGTCATATACTATGTCATATATATCCATACACACACACAGAGAGAGAGAGAGAGAGAGAGAGAGAGAGAGAGAGAGAGAGAGAGAAGGAGCAAAAGGGAGATAGAACAAAAGTATGTGCATATAAGAGATTTTGTTAATGTTTATATATTTTGTTTTATTATATATGTGTGTGTGTGTGTGTATTTGTGCATGTGTATGTATACTGTTCCGCGCGCCTCCCGTGTCCCCTCCGCCCGTGGAAGAGAGACACGTGAGACAGAATTCGGGTGGTTACCACAGCGAGAGTTTAATCTTGTATCAGCAGACATGAAGAACGCGGAAGGGCCAAAGACAGGAAGAGGCACAGCTTAAATACACCCTAGAGTGACGTGTTCACTTCTGATTGGCTGTTCACTCATCACCCCACATTACGCCCCGGGATGGGCAGTGACTTTTTGCGCGCTTTCTGCCTTTGCACCTGCGCAGTTAATTGTTTACTAGTGGAGAGGACACGATGTCCGTGCCATCTTGGAATGGCAGATTATACAGTATACAGACACATAGTCAAACACACACACACACACACACACACACACACACACACACACAACTTTATATTTTGGATCTTGTTGTAAATGGTATTTCCAGCCTTGTTGTATTTATTTAACTTTTCAGTATTACTTAAGACCTTTAGTTCAATGGTGAAGGGAAGCTGTGCAGCAGCGGCTTAGTTAGATACAATCTCCTTGTTGACCAGATGCAGAAGAAACACTGTGTAGATGAATAGAAATTGTGATCTCATCAAGTTATCCTTAAGTCAAAGTAGTTCCTCGACAATCAGTTTTAACTGGAATGTACCTCTAGCTAAAATTTCAGCACATAGACATTCTTTGGCATTCAATTGAGATTCTTGTACTAGAGAGTTTGCATAGCCTTCCAAAGCCTTGCTGGTGACTCACAGCTTAGTGTGGATTATATCAAACAGAGAAGTATGATGGATAATTTTGACTAGGGAAAAGAATAAAAAGAAACTCTCCAGTCTTAGTTACCCGGTTTGAAAGCAGCCAGATAGCAATCAATCTTTCTCATTGTAGACTCCAGATGACATGAGAGTTTTTGCTGTTCAGAGGTGGCATATGTTACTAATAGGTGTTTGCAAGAACTCCATTTTCCAAGCTGCCAAAATATGTCTAGCACTCAATTTTTCTTTCAGGGAGGGTTTCATTGAGCAATGGAAGTAGATGATTGACTGAACTTTACTTTAAACAGTATGTCAATAAATGTCTGGAATTTCCAGGAAATAGTAAAAGGTAGAGTAATTGTGCACACAACTACAGGGACTTAGGAAAACACACACACACACAGTCACACACACACACACACACACACACACACACACATACACATACAGAGAGAGAGGGGGGCAAAAGGGAGAGAGAACAAAAATATGTAGATATAGAGATTTTGTTAATGTTTATATATTTTGTTTTATAATATATTATATTGTATATGTATATTGTATATTTAATATATAGTATATATATTCACATACATATATAATCCATATATGTGCAAAACCATTGAGCTCTACTAATAATGTCCTCGCTTTTCCATCTACACTACGTGATGTTCCTAAGAGGTGTTTGCAAGAGCTCCATTTTCCTGTCAAATTGTGTACCTACTGCATAATTACAACATTCTCCCTTGTTTTTTCTCAAAACTTCCCATATAACCCTAACCCTCTGCACTCCCCTTTGAATTTGAGGCCTCCTTTTCACTATTATTGCATGCATACACACACACACACACACCACACCACACACCACACACCACACACACACCACACACCACACACACACACACACACACACACACACACACACACACACACACACAGTCTGTATAATTCTACTGGTGTGAATGTTCTCAGGGCTGACCATGTGCAACTGGATTTTAGCTTATAATTGATTCATTGGTTATAATTTAACATTTTTTAAATTTAAATTTATTTTTTTTAATTTATTCACTTTACATCCCACTCACTGCCCCACTCCTGGTCATCCCTGACCCCACAATTCTCCTCTGATACAGTGAAGGTCACCCTGGATACCTCCTCACCTTTGGTACTTCAAGTCTCTGTGAGGCAAGGCACTTCCTCTCCCACTGAGGCCAGACAAGGCAGCCCAGTTAGAAGAACATATCCTATGGACAGGCAATAGCTTTTGGGATAGCTCCTACACTTAATTTGTTCAGGACCCACATGAACACCAAGCTGCACATCTGCTACATATGTGCAGTGAGGCCTAGGTCCAGCCAGCATATCTTCTTTGGTGGTGGTTCAGACTCTGAGAGTACCAAGGGTCCTGGTTAGTTAACTCTGTTGGTCTTCTTGTTGAATTCCTATTCCTTTCAGGACTTTAATCCTTCATCCTATTCTTAGATAAGAGGCCCCAGCTCTATCCACTGTTTATCTGTCTGTATCTGTCTGGCATTGTGGGTGTCTGTATCTGTCTGAGTCAGCTGCTGGGTGGAGCCTCTCGGAGGACAACATGCTCCTGTCTGCAAGAATAACAGAGTATCATTAATAGTGTCAGGGATTGGTGCTTGCTCGTGGGATGTGTCTCAAGTTGCTCTCTTATTGGTTGGCCATTCCCTCAGTCTCTGCTTCACCCTCTGTGCCTGTGTTTCTTGTAAACAGGATGAATTTGGGGCTGAAAGTTTTATGTGTGGATTGGTGTCTCTATCACTCCACTGAGGTTCCCGTCTGGCTATTGTTGGTGTCCTTTTCATGTTCCATATCTCCAATGTTGTGAGTCACAGCTAAGCTTATCCCCATTGATTCTTGGACACCTTCCTTAACCCGGGTCTCTATCTTGTCGTGGAGATTTTCTCTACCTCCTCACTCCTGCTAGTTGCTGATTTCCGTTAATTTTTGTGGCCATTGGCCTTTTCTCCTGTCCTTCTCTACACCTGATCCTGAATCTCTCCATTCCTCCCTCCATCCCCTTTACTTCTCAGTTCCCTCCCTCCATTTGACTATTATGACTATTTCATTCCCCCTTCTAAGTGAGAGTCAAGAATCTTTGCTTCTGCCTTCCTTCTTGTTTAGCTTCTTTGGGTCAGTGGAGTGTAGCATGGTACCTGTGTTTTATGGCTAATATCTTCTAGGTGAGTACATACCATGCATGTCCTTTTTCAAATGGGTTACATCACCCAGGATACTATTCTCAAGTTCCATCCATTTGCCTACAAAACTCATGATGTCCTTGTTTTTAATAGCTGAATAGTATTCTATTGTGCAGATATATCAAATTTTCTTTATCCATTCATCAGTTGAGAAATATCTAGGTTGTTTCCAGTCTCTGGTTATTATGAATAACACTGCTATAAACATAGTTGAGTAAGTGTCTTTGTAGGATGTTGGAGCATCTTTTGCGTATATGCCCAGGAGTGGTATCCTTGGGTCTTGAGGTAGAACTATTCCCAGTTTTATAAGAAAATACCAATTTGAATTCCAAAGTGGTTGTACAAGTTTGCACTCCCACAGCAATGAAGAAGTACTTTCCTTGCTCCACATCCTCATCAGCATGTGCTACCTCTTGAGTTTTTAATCTTAGTCATACTGATGGGTGTAAAAAGGAACCTCAGAATTGTACTTCAACATTTTATTGGGTAGAATATAGATGTATATAAAGCATAAATGCATTTAAACTATGTTTTAAAATATGCATAATATCTCTGTAGATAATATAAGTATGAGCAGCTGTTTACATCAGTCAGGCTAAGCTATCATTATGAATATTCAGGTAGAGATCTCAAAGGTAACAGATTCTTTGGGCAGGAAAAGTATATGAACCTGTACATAGGGGAAATGAACTGAGGCTAAGATAAAAATGAGTCAGGGCAGTTGAAGCTCTCATATTTAGAGTTTATGCAAAATGGAACAGAGACTCAAATTTAAAATTATTTTTGTCATACCTAGTACAATTCTCTTTCAAGGAGAAAATGAGGAATGAGAAATATGACTTTCTAAGAATATATGTAGAAGAGTAGCTGCTGGCCTCACCATGAGGCAGTTGTTCAAAGTCTGTTTTGCTTATATGAAGGATATGCTGTACTGCAAGCGATCTAAACAAATATAAGACTTCTGAAAAGAAGCCAAAAGAGTTCAGAGGCATTATTTGCCATGCATTCTTAAGAGTGCTATTATTCAACCATTCTATTTGATTACTGCAAAGCAAAACTGAAAAAGGGACTATGAGAGCTTCACACCTTCACGGTATCTCGAAGCATTCCCAAAACCAGAGACGAGGCAAGAGCGAACATTATATTGTAGAGCTTAATTATTTTTGCAATAAAGATAATGAACTGTATTGCAGACCTTTTCAAATGAATACAGATATGTTTTGGTATGATTCTGACACAGAATAACTGTGTATTATGGCTAGATCATCTGACCAAGCATTTATCCTCATCTTGTGTCATGTTAACAAACTATGATTCCCTATGAACAATTGGTGAATAAAATATAAGTAGAGAAAGCACATCTCTAATGTTGACCTGAGAATTTAATAGCAGATCTAAGTGTTCCACTTCAAGCTACTTTTTAACCGTTCTGGCTCCATGAAATAATTTAGAAATGTAAGATGATGAAAAAAGAATTCACTGGTTGTACTTAGCCATATACATTCATATCATTTATCTAATACTACCACTCTGACCATCTTTCAAGATCAAAGTCTTTCAATCAGTTTTTTAGGCTAAAAGATATTAGCACCCCTCATATAGCAATCTGCAATAATAGGGAGACTTGGGATCCAGGTGAAAAATCTATGGGTAAACTCTTCTAATTAAGATTTAAGTCTACCATGATCAGATAGCAGATCTGAAGTTGATGCAAAATGGAAGACTCACTTTACCTTCAGGACTTCCCCTTCTCTGACCTTGTCTGGGATCCTGACTGTTTACACCCTCTACCTGGGAAAAGTGGAGTAGTTCTTTACAAACCTTCAAACTTCTTTTCCTGATAAGAACTGGCCCAGAAAGTACCTGGGATTCCTGAAATGCCCCTTCATGCAAATGAGGTACTTACAGACCTTTAAAACTCTAGCCACTGATTTCCATTTACCCTGAAAACTCCTTCCCACTCTCCAAGGTTCATATATACCCTTGGTTCACCCCAAATGAAGTGTATGAGTACAAGTCCACCCCAAATAAGGTATGTACCCAAGCTAAGATCGTCTAAGAGAGCTGTTTCATGGAAGACCTTTAGAAAAGGCATTTGTCTAAAAAAGCTGTAACACTAAGATCCTTGGAGAAGTGCATCCCCCAACTGACTCACTCCCAGCTGGACTGTGATATCCTTCATCCTTCCAGCCAGGTGTTCAATGGCGTCTGGACACTCTGAGGGGGAGAAAGCAGTGGACTTGAAATACAGCTGAACTTCCTCCACCCCCACGAAATGTATAGTACAAAAATTCAAGTGTCTGATCCCCCTACTCTAGGGACTATTTATTTATCTGACTCTAGAACATAGATTTTACATCATGAGTAGAGATGCTGTCAGGTGGGTATTAGTGATTGCATTGATAATGAAACAGACCCAAATTTTCCTATCATTATTCTGTAATAGCCAATTCATCCTCTAGGGGGAGTTAGATAAAGGCTTTAATATTGAACTGAGTCATATATAAACACCAAGCATCTTTTTAATTCCAACATTTCCTCTTCAGCGTTATTTTGGATACAAGCTGTTATAGTATTAAAAAATAGTTTTTCTTTCAGAGCATAAAGTACTGGGTCCAGAATGAGGAATTCCATTTCTGTCTTCCTGACAGAATGTTTACTGATGTGGAAACCTGAGCCTTCTGCACTACAGAATTCTGGGAGGAAATGTAAAAGCTGCTGCAATCAGGGGCATTTTCCTGTCAGTGCCCCATATAGTGTGATGAATGGATTTCTAATCACCAGCATTGTTCCAGTTGGATACAACTCTGTGAGTCTAGAAAACTCTATAAAGTTGAATTTTACTGTGTTCCACTTAGCATCAAATATTCAGTGGTCCAGCAAGAGGTTCAATGTATTTTGAAGTCATGTGTATGGCTGTTTCTAAACATACTGGGAGAATTCTTTAGTTATCCTTCTACAAAATCTGCCATTTTTTGAAAATGTTTAATAGTTCTGACAAATAAAACCCATACTGGAATTTGGTGAAACATTTGCCATTGGTGGGGTTTTTGTGAAACTTGTGACATTATTAGTGAACAGTGGGGCTATGGGCTTATTCACAGTCCTAAAAAAAATAAACAACTCTGTCAGACTGCCCTATGTATGCCTCCCTGCTTGTCCCCCCCTCTCCTTTCCCTTTCTCCCTCCTTCCCCTCCTCTTTTTTCCAGTAATTGATCAACTATTAAGTATCAACAATTTAGAAGCATTATACATATTAACAGTAATGTTAGTTTTGAATAAAACAGATGAGGTTAATACTGCCAAGTCATGCTCAGTTCCATGAGACGAAAGAAGACACCCTCAAAGTAAACAAACATTGGCTATGCTATATAAGTGATGTACAGTGCTAAACAGGAAAAGACAGAGCAGGTGAAAGTGAGGCTGTTATTTAAGGGTGTTTCCCAAAAGGTACTGTGCTAAAAGCAATCTAAATGCATGAAGGAAGAATATGTGGTTTAGGTTTAAACTGAGAAGAGACAGCAAGAATGCAAACACTGCCTTTTCTGTATGAATTTCAAAGTGTACTTGTGAATGAAGGGGAATGATAGAAAGCAAGCTTAGGGAGCCCAGATCTTACTAACTACAGATTTCCCCAACAACAATAGGAAGAAAGAATAGGATGTCAACACATAAATCTACTTTTTAAAAAGTTTAAAAAGTGGAGAGAATGAGCATAATCAAGGAAAGCAGGCTGATATCAGTCAAGGTTTGGGAACTATTTCTGCACTCATCACAGAGATGTGCAAACTCTAAGTTCCTGCTTCTCCTTCTGAGAGAAACAAGTTTCAAGACTCCATCTCTTTGATCTTTTCTTTGTGAACACATGGTTTGAAGGACAAAAGTAGCAGAAATAGGATAATAAAGTCTGTGTGTACCTATGTCTAATAGTCAACTGTATCTCCATGGGTTTTAGTGCAGCATCTGGCAGACCTGGTTTTTGAGCTTCATCTGTCACCCTTCCTTAAGACATCCTACTTAGTGTAGTATCATAGATGCTTATGCCAGGAGACCACGGTGACCATAGGTGCTTACAGGACAAAGCCACATGATGGAATAATCTAAATGTTAATCCAGTTGAAAATCTGGGAAGTATACCATTTGGTACTTTGCAAGAACCACTAATATCTGTGTTATTAGTCTATAAAAGCTCCAACAAATTTTCAGAATGCCTATACCTGATTCTATTTAATGTCCTGATTTAATATATGTGTGTACACACACACACACACACACACACACACATATCTGTGATTCTTGTACATTAAGACTTACTGTGAGTTTGGAAGTGACCTAAATGTATTGTACTATAAAGTAGATATTTACAAGGAAGAAAATGTTTTACAACTGATAATATAATGACTTTTTTATTTTTTGAAGATAATATTTCTATAACTTCTTTGGGTCTATATCCATATGCTATCTATGTGATTGCAAGTGTTCATGGAGTCCAGAAGAGTTTGTGGGCTCCTGGAGCTGGAGTTACAGGCAGGTGTCAGCTGCCCAGTGTGGGTATTGGGAACAAAACTTGGCTACTTAGCAAGGGCAATAAATTATGGAGCCATCTCTTCAGTCCTGATTTTACAATTTTAATACCTAGTTATTAATAGATAGTTTCAATACCAATTCTCTTTGTATTATTTTTGCAATCTATAACGTGTACTCATGCGAATTCATTTTGATAACCAATATGCTATTTTGAAACTCTTATGCTATTTTCAGGTTTGACTTTCAATTGGACCATTATTGTAGGCTTGAAATATTTATAGCATACCGAAAATTTAAAAACTACAGCCTGGACTCGTAGGTAGTTCTCACAAGCTGACTTTGAAAGGTGATATTGATTAGTTAACATCACTAAAATGTGAAACAGACAAGAACATTTCTGTCTCTCTTGAAATTCCCACAACTGGAAAATGAACATCATTATACTTAAAAAGAAATTTAATACAAAAATTATAAAATCTATAATTTTTTTATACATTAAAGAAAAGATGTGTCAGGTAAAGGTGATTCTTGTAGAGTTTTATGCTCTTTAAAATGACTGAAAGTAGGTGTCATGTTAATCTACATTTTCAAAGATTCAAAAATTGTGGACAAAATCATGAGCATGCTAAGATGTGAAATACTGGCACACAGTTAATGTGATGAAAAGACTTGTCCACCAGTCTAGTTAATTGTCACTGTGTCTCCCCTCTCCTGCACCTAGCATCCAGACCTCCATAATCACTACAGTGTTTATCCCATTGTACTATAATTTTGTTTCTGGATCTGTTGTCCATAATCAACTATCAACTATTCACATGTAGAAACTGTAGTTTAGCCACCGTTATATTTCATCATTTATCACAGTGCCTGCTGAATAATAAGTTAAAACTTACTGTCATGATTATTTTCTGTATGAATGAATATTACATGAAGAACTAAAAAGAGAAATAACACCAGAAGGATCACTATTCAAAATACAGACTACTTAATCTTGACCTATCTTTTATTCCAGCCATGAATGGCAGACCACTTTACACACATCTGTCTCTATTTCTTTCTCTGAAGATTTTCAGGCATTTCAATGTGGACCATACCTAACACTTATCTACATGTTTCTTTTGAGTAAAAGGCATTAAATTCCTCTAGGATAGTCATGGAGCTATAAAGTCTAGTTAATAAGTAGGTATGGCCTTTCTCCTTTTTTTTAATTTCCTAAGTGAACATGTCTGAAATACTGCCTATACTATATGTGAAAAGTTCAAATTGGGTGGTAGCTTAGGTTTCTATAGAGCCATCTCTTGGAAAATGGCCAGTTCCACTGTTTCTTTCTCTTCTCTGTATTCTGTGACTGCCACCTGAAATCACTGTATAAAATACGTTATTTTCACAAACACTTTTTTTTAGCTTTCATTGTTTTTCTTGTTGTTTGAGATATAACCTCATGTATTGAGCCTCAGGATTGCCGCAAGTTGGTTTGTAGCCAAAGATGACCTTGATTTTTTTTTTTTTTTTTTTGTTCTTCCAATACCCCTGTCTCTACCTCTGGAATTCTGGAAATACAGGCAAGTGTTACCACACCTGAGTTACTTTAAAATAATTTTTCAGAAGATAGATAGCACACAAGAGAATAGCAAAACTTGTGCAAATCACTTATAATTTAGTTTAATTATTATATCTAATAATATAAATAATATAGACTAACAACGATAAAAAATCATTTCATCATGAACCTAGATAGATAAAATTATCTAAGTTTATTAGAGTTTGGATCAAACCCAGAATTCTTACAAGATCTGATTGGAATCATTATTCTCTTTTCACATCTTTATTCAGAAAACAAAACAAAACAAAACAAAAAACCCCAAAACCAAAACCCAAAACAAACAAACAAACTAACTAACTAAAAACCAAAAACATTTGGCTTAAATATCACAAGAGGAGGAGAGATAGGGAACTGTGGTTCTCATTACACCTAACCACTAGGATGTGGGAACGCCACTTGGGCAGGCAAAATGGGAGATGCTAGACTGCATTTACCCTTTGCTGTCATTGGGTGCTGGGCTCCTGAGAAGCACAGATGCAATGGTCGGAGAGTGGGAGAATGCAGCCTAAGGTGGGGACCTCAGCCTGAATGGGACAGGACATAGGCCGAGGCCAAAGCTGGGGTTCTCTGACTCCCGGTGTCTAGTCCATGCAAATGGCCTAGAGTCCAGAACAGAGCAGGGCCATGGGCTTTTGAGGTTCCCAAACTCCTGGCACCCAGACACCGCTGGAAGTCCAGGAAGAGTCTGGAACAGAGGGTGTCTTCAAACTGAGGATGAGCCCAGGGTGTGGGAGGGGGATGGAGAACTCTGTTTTAGCTCATTGGTGATTGTCCTTAGCTTAGCAGTGACTGTCTGGAAGCACAGAGGGGCCTCCTATGGGAGGCTTAGACAGTGGCTCTGTAGATGAAGGCTTTCTCCATGCTCCTCACAGCAGTTCTTGATGAAAGAGACAGTCTTTCGTTCTGAACTGTTTATTGATTGTTCATTGTACAGAATGGGTACATACCACCTCCTCAGTGTGGACCAGAGATTAAGTACATTTTCCAGGGAGCAATGTCCAAGAAGGGAAATTTATTGGCTAAACTCCCAGGGCCCTCTAGAGACCTCATTAGCATGGAGAACTCTGTTCTGATCTAAGAATCTCTATGTAGGGAGTATGGTCACGTGACAGGGGCCTGGTTAGAGCAGATGCAGCTCCCTACCATCTTCTGGTATGAGATTCAGGGGCTTCTAACCCACTCAACTTTACTAAGTTTCACCACATGAAAAGGAATTTTAAAACTATAAGTCAAAGTTCAGTGTAATAAAGCCTTCTGTAATTGCTCTCTGCCTTATTGTTTTAAATAAATACTTCTTTAAATTTTTTTCCTCAATATATATATATATATATATATATATATATATATATATATATATATATATATCAGGCCAGGTAAACTTTGGTGTTGTATTCTTCACACACAGCCTGGCTCTGTCCAAAGAAAAACCAGAGTTGTCATATAAGCTCATATTTAGTGTTTAAATTTTGTTTATATTTAGTATTTTTGAATATATATGTTTACAAAGGACCACTAAACAGCTTTTCCTTTCTTTTAACTTTTCATTGGAATTATTATGATATTTACAGAAAATTATAATATTTTCTTACAATATTATCTAATATTTTAGAATGAATGACACAATATGAGAATGACCACTTTAAGTAGTTGTTAATAACATGGGAGCTATTGAAAGACAATCCATCAAAACGTTTATTTTTTTTCCTCCAGGTGTTTTCATGGTCATACATGACCAAGCGCTACCACCATTGACCTTAGCAAGTCTGTGTGTCAGGGTTCTTACCTATGAAATTAAGATAAATAATAGTCTTATCACTGAGGACTACTTCAAGGAGACCAAAAGTTCACACACAGTAAACGCACATGAGTACAATGGTATAAATGACCTGTCAGTGCCTGTACATAGTAATTTTAAAAATTAAGCCTATATAAAGATTTTAAAGAAATGACAGCAGCTTCTGTGATCTGCTTCCACATGAGGAACTCAGAAAACTTGCTAGAACATCAGATCACTACTGAAAACAAGAACTATCTCTAAAACTGACATGTCTCCCATCCGCCTTACTCAAAGCTGTTACAGAATTGGATCCACAGTCTTTCTTGATTGACTTTCCCTAGCCTCCAAGGCTGTTTGCTGTGAGCATTAATATTTTTTAATTACTTTAGTTCAAACTTCTCTTATTAAATACATGGCCAATCACTCCACACAGAGGGCCAAATTTAGGGGATGCCCATTTGCAGTCTTATCCTTACCCTCAGTTGGGCTGACATAAAATAGGATAGACCTAGAAAGGCTAGTTTAGTGGATTAGCAGACCATGCACTAATTCAGTTTATGGACGGAGTCACCTTCAGAGAGTTTCAGATTGTAGAGCAATGGAGCTAAGTAGAGTTCACCAAACATATACCACCTAGATGTGAGCAAATGTGGCAAAAGCGGACATTTTTCTTTGACTCTCCATACCCCCACCCCAGAAGCAGTCTATAAAAGAGTTCTCCTAACTTCTTCTAGTATAAGTTATTAATCCATCTTTTCAGAGGGTCTTGTGATACTCAGAGAAAGAGCAAGATATTATGGGACACAAAGGAATAGCGTCAACCAAGCTTTCCTAAGTTACCTATGTTCATTACACTTTATCTCCAGTCATAATTCTTCAAGCTGTGCACAAAAACAGTTTTGCCTGTGTCTGTGGATCTTCATTCATAAAATTTCCATACTGTGAAAAACGTATTTAATAAATTCATGTTTCTTTTCCCTATCTTTCATTACAGGAGCCTTGGCCATGAACCTGGCAATAAGAATTGCATTTATAGAATTGTAACAATGCTTGATACTCTAACCAAAAGAGGGATATATAGATTGTAAAGCATATGGTCATATGATCAATAACATGACTATACATATATTCATGCCAATATATTTTCAAATTAATTTATAGTGTGATATACCTTTAAAATAGCCCAATCATAAAACTATTCTCATTTTAATATATCTCTATATCTCCTAATTTAGCATTTGCCTTTCATTGGTCTTTTCAAAAATTGAATTGTCCTGCCTATTTTTCCAAGGAGATTTTACAATAGTTTATATTATCTCAATGATACTGTTAAGATTTTGTTTGAGTTGAGTTACATCTATGGTAAACTGTAGAGACCAATTCATAATCTTGTGCATTCTTATACAAACTATGCCATTTCTCTGTCTTTACATGAGTCTTATTGTAGCTTTTTTGTGTAAAAATTATACTGCTATCTTTACAAAAATTCTTTGCACCTGCAATTGCTGTTAAATTTTATTCTGGAATATTTAGATGCATATTACTTTTGTAAAATGCTGTCTCTTATTATTGCTTCTATTATATAAGAAACCTGTGAGAATATGTATATAGATAATCATATCTGACCTCTGTGCAAAACTTATATGTTCTAAAATTCTAATTTAATTTTCTTCTGCTTTTAGACAGCAATGTCTATGTTCAATGCATTTATCTTAAATCCTTCTTTCTGATTTCTCTGCTTACTTGAGTTGTATTGAAATAAACAGAATTACAGATGAATATTAATTGTTTACAATGATCCTTTTCTTGTATCTGATCATCAGTGTAAATCCTTTTGTTACCAAGATAGCATATCAGTGGCTGCTATGGAATTCTATGCTGAGAAAAACTAGTTTTCAGTACTGACAACACTATGATCAAGTAACATTGTATACTTCAAAGCAAATGAATTCTTGCCAGACTAGAATGAAGTGCCATGTTAGTTGCTAATTTTAAATGTTTTTCTTCATGGGATCCTTATATTTATAAAAATCTATTAGCAAAATACATTGTATCAGATAATCTAATAGAAGCAAGCCATACTTTGATTCAAGGTCATGTTCTCATTTGTTCTTTGCTTTAATAATTGGTGAAGTTGTGACACTAAGAAAAGTAGAAGCCCCTCCTCTATGAGGCACTTCCAACTTAATCATAAATGTATGTATACAGATACATATTTATATGTTGGGAATATATAATCTATATAAGTACTATATATATTCAGAAAACCAAGATTTGTTGTTACAGGCATATTTGTATCTATTTCCCTGATCACATGACTTTCCTTTTGTTTAAAATGTCTTTATTTTTGTTGTGAGTTAAATATTATCTCCTTTCTATTTCTCAAAGTGATTACTAAAACAAAAGCAATTTTTCTTACTGTTGCTTCTTTCTGCCATATTAAACAATCTATGACCAGCTAACAACTTTCTGAACATCCTCCACCCCAGGAAACCACCTTTGTCTCAGCACAAAGGTAAGTTTAAACTTCTCACTTGATGCCACATTCCTGTTCAGGCACCATGTAAAGATGGCGTATGTTTTAAAAGCAGAGTTATGGAAATTTTACTCTCTGCATACTAATTCTCTACCTCTTGGTCCATGATGCACACCCTTTCATTGCAACTACTCTCTTGAAGGTTTCTATCAAAGTTACCAGTGACATCTGTGCATTAAACTCGATGGTCAATTTTCAGCCATCAGCTTATTTGATCTGTCAGTTACATTTGATGTAGGTTAATCATTTTCCCTGGGGAACACTCTCTTCTATTGGCTTCCACATAACTAATTTTGTGTGGTTTTCTTGTAGTCATTTCTTCTCATTTTCCTTTTATGTTTTTCTGTTTTCCTAACATCTAAAATTAAAGTGCCCCGAGACTCAGCTCTTGGGTGGGTATCCTTTATTCATAATAAATAATCAAAATAAACATGGACATCTGAGGGAAGTAATGACACATGAAAACCTTCAATTAGTGAATTAAGATTTATGTTCTATGATGTGTTAGGTTCGGATCAACCACATTTCCATTTGTTTTTTTCTGTTTTCATTGGGATTTTGCACATATTTTTCGTCATTTCCAACCTCTTCTTGAATGCTTTTAGAACTCAGTTTCATTTCCTGCATATAGTTATTGATTTCTCTACATTGTTCTCATTATTTAGAAGGCTTATCATTCAGTTATTTTTCACAGTTTGCAGTGGACATTGCCACTTTATCAGAGCATCCCTGCACATAATATACAACTTCACACATAACATAAAACTTTACAATAATACACCGACACTTTTTATATTTTTCTGATATAGTTAGTGATTATTTTACTTCTTGGCTTATAAGAACTCTAAAGTATATTATTGTTTACATTAAACTAGTGTCATTTAAATACATTTAATAGAAACCTTTATGTTTATCAACATGAATATTTTAGTTATAGTATATAGTTAGTAATTTGAGATCAGCCATAAACACAATCACTGAATAGGTATAATAGTATGTCTGCTTTGATACATTTATTGATTTTTTTTTTAGATCAAAGTATATCTGTCTCTTTTTCTTGCTCAATGATAAATGAGAACTGAATTATTTATGAAGAAATGAGTAAACAGCCAAACACGTCTTGTTTTCTGTTACACTTTCTTGTAAACATTTTGTAAACTGAAATATTTCAGAAAACATAATGGATCACTAGTGTTCCCTAGTAAACAGACACATCACAACGATAAGTAACACAGTTGCTATAACACATAAACAGAGAGAAAACCACAGGTGAAGTTGTTACATGAGCCTGTATGCCCAATCTGTGAATTATATGTATCTGGCTGTGAATTAGTTTGTACAAGTGCACAAGTGTGTGTGTGTGTGTGTGTGTGTGTGTGTGTGTGTGTGTGTGTGTGTGTATAAGAGAGTGGGGGGGGAGAGGGAGAGGAAGAGGGAGAGAAAGCACACGCAGGAGGAGAAAAGAAAAAAATGGACTAGACAAACTATTTTTTCTCTAAGAACGTAAGAATGCATATGTGACAGTCATGTGCATATAAATGTCATGGAAATCAAAGGTGTTATTTAATCTGCTCAGGGTTACCCTGGTGGTAAACACTGTTGAAATTACAGTGTGGAGACTATTAAATTCCAATGGAATGGTTTCTAAGAAACCAGTGATGATCTTTGTAGGATTTCCTTAGTTCATTGATCTCAAGCTTGATACTTTTGATTGCAATGCTGATTATGTAGCTGTTATAAAGTTCTGATTTTTTATCTTAAATATCCATATCCCTGATAAAAATGTTTAAACTTTTCACAACAAAGATTATTAGGATACCACTGTTATCTTTTATAGCATCAGGTCTCCACTTCCATTTCTTTCTTATTAAAATTCAATCTTCTGATTTTTTATCTTAAATATCCATATCCCTGATAAAAATTTTTAAACTTTTCACAACAAAGATTAT
Source organism: Arvicanthis niloticus (assembly GCF_011762505.2). Taxonomy (NCBI): domain Eukaryota; kingdom Metazoa; phylum Chordata; class Mammalia; order Rodentia; family Muridae; genus Arvicanthis; species Arvicanthis niloticus. Next base: position 115,709,651 of record NC_047660.1, on the reverse strand, counting down.
TAGGATACCACTGTTATCTTTTATAGCATTCACTTCCGTTTCTTTCTTATTAAAATTCAATCTTTAAACTTGGACTCTGTGACTTTTATGTTTTACGGGTTAATAAAAAAATCCACCTGGAAAAGAAACTGACATCACTGTTTCTTCTGTTGTAAAAAGTATTGTGGTGCAGTGAGATGCAATACTAATCCAGGATTTCAAATCCGTTCTGGTTAGCTTTCTTGTGGTTCACATATTTAAGTATGTGAAGTTGATGGTGAAAGACCAGCAATTAAGTTTCTTAAAGGGGGTGCATACTTAAGTATTGATTTTATTTTAAGATTTTATAGTATTAACTTCTCCATGATAGCTTTTGTAATAATTACTTGCTGTCTTGTGATAAGCTTATACTTAGCATATAAAAAAATGAGTTTTGCTGTGAAATTTTCAAGTATACATATTACCGTGTTTTGCCCTTATTTGCCCTCCATTGCTCCTCCATGTCCCCAACCCTTCTTGTGAGTTCTCTTCCTAATAGCTCCTTCTTCCATTTTCATGCCACATATATTTCGTTACCATCTCTTGTCCCATCTCCCTCTCTTTAGATAGATCTAATTCTTTCCTTTCTATTTTCAACTCTTGCTCTCTCTCTTTCTCTCTCTGTCTCTGTCTCTCTCTCTCTCTCTCTCACACACACACACACACACACACACACACACACACACACACACACACAGAAAATGTGTTATTTGTTTCGCTGTCTGACTTAAAAAATTTTAATATACATTTTCATAAAACTTTTTAGAAATATCTCCTTATGTCACCTAAATTTTTATTTCATGGTAAGGTAATAATTATTCATTGTTTGTGAGTTCCTCCAAAGTGGCTAGATATTTTACTTGTATCATGCTTCATATACAGATATGTATGAAGTTTTATTTCTGTTTTATTAAAATTTTTGTACAATACATTTGATCATGGTTTCTCCTTCTTTAACTTCTTCCAGATTCTTCCTAACGCCCTGATCACCCTTTCTTTCTCTCTTTATTTAGAAAACAGGCAAACTGTCTTAGAGTTTCATTGCTGTGAAGAGACACCATGGCCAAGTCAACTTGTATAAGGGACAACATTTAATTTGGGATGGCTTACAGGTTCTGAGGTTCAGTCCATTATCATCATGGCAGGAAGAATGGCAGCATCCAGGCAGACATGGTGCTGGAGAAGGCACTGAGAGTCCTGGCATCTTAATTGGAAGGCAGCCAGGAGAAGACTGACTTTTTCCCACTAGGCAGAACTTCAAAGCCAACACAACCTCTCAGTGACAAACTTCTTCCAACAAGGCTTCACTTCCTAACAGTACTACTTCTTATGGATCAAGCATACTCAACCACCACACAAACCAAAAACTCAAACAAAGCAGAATTTTGAAAAACAAAACAAACCCACAGGAAAGAGTGTGTGCGCGCGGGCGCGCGCGCGCACACACACACACACACACACACACTCACACCATAAAAACACAAAATAGGAAGGCATGATATATAATTTTCATATATGTGCCCTCACACAGCTTCCATTACTATCAACATCATTCACCAGAGTGCTCCATTTGTAACAATGGATGAATTACATAGACATATAATCACTCAAAAGTTCTTTCTCAAGTTCAGTTTCCAGCACCAATGTCCAGAGTCTTACAGTCACCTAAAATTGCAGTACCTGGCATCCTATACCCTATTCTGGCCTCTGGGGCTACATCTGTGAATTAATTTATGTGGGCTTTGTTGTATTTTCATGTGTATGAATAACATTTCAGGGATAATCACTAGAGGATTACCATAAGGAAACAACTATAATTCTCTGAAAGGCTTACTAAAATAACTTTAATCTTAAAATACTTAAAGAAGATATTTGTCTGATACAAGTACTTTAAGGAGAACTCATTTCTACAAGTGTTATTAGGATAATTTCTTCTTTGTGATTTTTTTTCTAGTAACATTCTCACACATCTTAGAATTAGACATATTGTGTATCAGGATAAAATAAGGATTTTCTGATTGGATACTTATCATTAAACCTCAATGCATGTAATCATGTAACTCTAAAGAAACAAAGTGGGTAAATAAACACACACACACACACACACACACTAACATAAGAATGCTTATATGTGTATGGACTACAGACAGATACAAATATAAACTAAACTCTTGAAACAACAGAATAAAATATTCCATAATGATTAATATGGTTTAAGGCCAGGAATAGATGCCTACTGTAAGACTGGCAGACAGTCTGATAGGCCAATTTGCTTGAGAGATTGATGATACACATTTTTAGTTTCCCCTATACAAATATTTATTAGAAATACGTTATTTTTCTAGTGTTATGATTATGATGTTTATTAAAGGGTAAATATTTATTATGTCTAAAATTAGGTAAGTTTGGCCATGTGTCTCCCTTTGGTATACCCTGAGTTTGATCATGATAATAAACATGTTATCACCTCATCTAACTTCCCTTGTGCTCTGAAAACTCCTTCCTTCCTGTCTCCTTCCATCATAGAAAAAACGGTCACTAATAAATTATATTACCCAGTTTTATATGTTCATAGGGAGAATTAACTACTGAGTATTGACATACCTGAGATTTCTTTATTTTAAACCAAATATAAGTACATCGCAGAGAGAATACTGAACACAGGAAGCAGTGAGAACATGTATTAGATGGTATGTACAGTCTTAGCATCATGGATTGGTGGAACATAGAATGAGAAGACTGCTAGGGTGATGGGTTGATGTAAAACAGATGTGGTACAGGCAGGACGTCAATGGTTAGAACTCATGATCAAGAAGAAGCTTCTTATTTCCCGAAGACTGACTCTGACTTTATCCCTATACATTTTCATAATCATGATAGCTGATACGTATTCCCATTGAGAATCATCTATCAGGATTTATTCTCATTACAACTCTTTTGCTGTTTTATAGCTGGTACCAGGAAAAGAATCAATGTCTGGATGAGATCATCTGTCCTGTCATCCCACTGAATCAGCTACCTCATAGTTAATTCCCAATATGTGTTTTTAGTGAATGATATGGGAATTCCATGGACACATGCTAAGCTTAAAGAATTCATGCTGTGACCACATATCACAGTCAATTTGCAATCATGTGAAGTAGGCTTTGGAGATAGAATAAAATAGAACTCCATTAAACTTTTCTTAATCTCACGGAAAAAATAAACTGGAGCATACTTTTTATCCTGGCTGTGACATCTTTTGAGTACCTTGAAAAAGTAGCAGTTAGTTTTAAAAAAACGATATTATTTTCAAGAATGTTTTATATCTCAGCATGAAGAGGTGACATAAGGAGTGTTGTTGTTGATGTCTTCTAGGTTTCACACTGTTAGACCTTAATTATTGTATTTATTGTGCTTTGTCATATTGTTAGAATATTTTCTATCTTTTCCCTGAGGTGTATAATTAAAATTGTTATTGCAACATACGAAAGAAGGTAGAAATTATAACAATTCCATGACATTTTCTTTTATCTAGCCTCCATTTTCAAATCTGAATTTTCATGTATTGGTGGTTATTAAATTTTAATCCTTGTTTTTTTTTCTTGTTAGAGGAAAAGATAAGAAGCAAAGGCAGTTTCAATTTTTATTCTTACAAATTCAAGTTTTATATCTATCAAAAACAGATGAATTGCTGAACAATCTTTGAAATCACCCAAAATACATGTCTACCTAGAAAGGCAGAATATTATCTTAAATGAGAGAAAGGCTTTGAAGATTAGTTTGGATTCAGTTGGGACCAAAATCCAAAAAGTAATGTCCTAAAACCATGAAAGAAGAGAAGAATATAGACTCAGAAAAAAATGAAATGGCCATGCATAGATGAGAGCTAACATACCCACAGATACCCAGAACCACCAACAGACAGAAATACTTCTCTAGAGCCCTTGGGGAGAGAATGGTTCAGCTAATACCTCAGTTTTCGACTTTTGATTCCAGAACTCTGAGGAATGTACAGTTTTGTAAATGTGTTCTGTTTGTGGCTGTCAGTTATCTGGTTTGGGAGACATAGAATGTAAGCTCAGATTTTGATACTAGGGATTGAGTGCAGTGACAACAGGTGGTGAGAATACAGGGTTAAAGTTCTCTCTGGGAAAGATGCAGCAGAGCCAGGTTCTGTTGCACTAGAGAATATGTGAGCTGCTGTTGACAGAATGCTGCTGGTGGAAGGGGGAATATGAAAGGTTCATAGTCTTCCCTGGTGAGGTCTTGGAAATAGAAAATGTGTTACAGAAAACTGTGGGGAGAACAGCCTGGTTTATAATAGCATTGGGCTGAATGTCATTCTGTGGCTGTGTGGAATGCAGAGGGCACAGGTGGTGCACTAGACTGTTCATCAGAGCACCTTTCCATCAAGCTGGTAAAAGTATATCTTCTCTTTGCTGCTTGTAATGAAATGAGGTACTGAGGGAAGAACTCTCCTGCAAAAGGGAACCAGTATGTGATGGTTAGCAAGCCTCCTAATCTATCTAGAATTCAAAAGATGCCTAAATTAAGAGATTCAGTTTTGGGAAAATATGATACAGAGAGAGTGTTGAAATCATTGTTGGACTTCTTTTTGCTGAAAAAAATGAGAGTTAGGGTACCCATGAATTTTCTGGGTTATCTTAGCAAATGCCAGGGCCTATAAAAGAAAGACTTGTGAAAAATGTACAATCTAGTGATGTAGAATACAGTGACATCATGGCGCCCTCACATGTTTGGGATTTTATACTAGCAGAGCTACAATAAGCATAGACTGAGCAGAGTGGAGACTGGAGGAAATAAAGGGAAGTTGTCAGACTCCCAGCATTAGACTGACAGGGCTGTTACATGGCAGATGTGTGTTACTTCCAAGGAAAGAGTGAAATTACTCTAAGAGCAGACCTTTTGCTGCAGAGGCCAAGGCCATTAGCCCAAAGGCAGAAGTTTGAGGTACAGACAGGGGCAGAGGCAGGTGGCTTTGTAGGCCAGAGGGTAATGTGATTGCTGACTCCCCAGATACCTCAGAGAGAAACAGAGCCAAAGGCCTAGAGTAGGAAGTCAGAGCCCCAAGGACACTATATATATATATATATATATATATATATATATATATATATATATATATATGCATGTGAACAAACTACCTAGGGGAATGCTACAATATTAAAACAACTAAAATTAAACAAAAATATATCTTAAAATTTTTTGTGTAAGTCAGGTCAGATATAGAGCAGTATAAAAGATATGGAGCTGGCCTTCTCTTGGAGAGCCTGCAATTGTTCGACCATATGCATGATACAGGAGATAAATTATAGAAAGCATAATTAGAAATAGGCTACATATTACAGGACAGCATACATGAAATGAACTAGAGGAAGAAGTTGTGCCCTGTAGTGGAAGGGGAAGGTGCTTATTTATGTTATTACAGATGTGAAAAATGATACAAAAGCATGAGGGGAACAGGACAGATGGCCCAGTGGGTAATATAATGTGCCATGCCATCATAAACACCTAAGATCAAATCCAAAGACCCACTTAAAAAATTTGACTGGAAAAGCATATACCTCTAAGTCCAGTTCTGGGTTGCAAGGGGTCAAGAGGATTGCCTTCTGACCATCAAACTATTTCTTGGCTCAGGGAGAGACTTTGTCTCAAGGGAATAAGGTAGAGAGGGACATACGAGGAACCCTATGTGCTCCTCAGGCCTCCACAGTACCCACATGCACATATACTACTTGCATACCATATTCACAGACACACATGCATGCAGAAGAAACCAATAACAAATTATGACAGAAAATACATATATGTGTCATATATTCATATATCTATATCTATCTATCTATATCTATCTATATCTATCGATATCTATCTATCTATCTATCTATCTATCTATCTATCTATCTATCTATCTATCTACCTACCTACCTATCTGTTTTACTCAAAAGATTCGGTACATAGAAATAAATATGAAAATTGTATTGTGCACAACTACCGCAAGCACTTGTTGTATTATTGAACCTGCAGATTGATCTAAGAAGGTTGAATGCATAAAAGGTTGTGCATCAATAATGTGGGAATCCTGAGTGTAAAAGTAAAACATACAATTAATTGTAGTTCTGAAAGAAGAGGAGTAAAGAGAAGGGTCATCAATATTTAAAGTGATAATGACATAGAATTTTTCAAACCAGATTGAAGATATAAAATTTCACAAGAAAGCCTAGCAAGAATTACCAAAAAATGTAGTTCATACTTAGAAACATCAAACAAAACATGTAAAATCAAAGTAATTGAAAGGAGTTGGAGAGAAGGAGAAGAGGAATGACTGCCTACATATGAATAAAGATGAATTACTATGTTGACATGAACTCGTGGTATAAATGAGCTTCAATCTATGTTAAGGGCTAACATACCTACAAGTGCAATCTTATGTTAAACTCCAGATATGTTAGATCTAACCAGATTTCAATTGACATTAATTAATTTTACACTTTGTGTAGTTAGCTGGGCAATATAATGTTTAAAAAGTAAGAAGACTATATGTTTAAATTTAATAATGGAAGGAATACCAGCTAGTCCTGATGTGGCACCCACTATATATATGATTCTACTTGTTTAATTTTCACAAAATAATAGGAGACTTCTCTGTTGCCTGTGTTCTCACAGAAGTAACCCAGGCATAGAAAGCATAAAGGAAGTTGCTCAGGATCATAGAACTGGTAGGTGCTGATGCTGGAATGTGAATACTTCTGTCTGTCATTCAAATGTAAACTCCTTAGATTTTTTTTCTGCAAGAGTGTTTTGTCTGCATGTGTGCAGGTGTACAGCATTTGTATCTGATGCTCAGAGGCCAGAGGAGGTCATCAAATTACCTGAAGATGGAATTACAGGCAGTTGTAAGCTGCCTAATAAGCATGCTAGGACAGAAACTCAAGTCTTCGGCAAAGGCAGTGAGTTCTTGCAACTGCTGAGATGTAACTCTACCCAATGCACTAAAGATGCTTAACCACTGAACATCATCATGTGAAAAAGAGACACTGTAGAAATCAAAGCAGGTCACTCGTTCATTCAGGAAATATGTCTCGAATCCTTATTTTGTCTCAGGTGTTACTCTGGGAGTGCCCAATGAGAAAATGACAAAAGTCTAGGATCCCATAGGATATCTTCTTTAACAAATTAATCTCAATGAAATTAACACTTTAATTAAATGTTAAGTTATACTGGTAAAAGGATAGAACTGAGGACAATTCTAAATATTTTTCAAAATAGGCACAATGGAAGAAAGGAAGCAAAATGCTTGAAAGGAATCAAATAGCCAAAAATTCATGCTATTTTTTCTATGTTATTATCAGACTAGCTGGTTTGTTGATGAGGAATGACATTAATGGAGATAAATAAGTCTACTATGTTTCAATAAATATTCAATTTATTAAGATGATATTCTAATCCAAATGTTGAATGTATCCCACTATATAGATAAATATTCAATAAATATTCAATTTATTAAGATGATATTCTAATCCAAATGTTGAATGTATCCCACTATATAGCTTTAAAACACAAGTAAATTTGAGGTAAATAGAGACTCTAAACAAATTGCTTTTAGTACATCTCTTATAGAGAGACCAAGCAAATACAAAAAAATCAATGAGAATATCAAAGATTTGATCCAGACAATTAACAGGCTTAGTCAAATAGTATATCCAGTGAGCACAACAACCCAGCAATGTTTCCAGTACTTAAAGAACATAGAGGTGACAAGTTACATGCCGTTGGTGTCCTTACTGGGAAAAAACCAAAAATATGGGCTGTACAACTAACACATAAAGGAGAGATTGCAGTGCTTCCACATACCCCTAAGAACAGCTTAGGAAGGAGCCTTACAGACACCAATGTTTTCTACAGCTTCTCAGCCTTCAGCACAAAGACATCTCCAGTCCTACATGCCTAACCAGTGCTATGTAAGATAACTGCTTCTTGATTTGCATATCTTCCAGTTTCATTTTAAATTAAGGATCATACTTCATTTTAAAAATGTGTATTTTAAAATATTTGAATAACACTGTTCAGGAAAGAGCAAGCTCTTGAACCACCCTCATACTCACAGAAAGCTGAACATCCATGTACAGGAATAACTGCTCATTCTGTTCCTTTATCTCTTCTCCTCAGGTGACAGTGTGTGACTTAATTCACCTAAATTAAGTGATCATAGGGTGGATGTACCAGTAACATCAGCTCTTCTTTCTGATGAACCCTGACATTATTCGGAACCATTACATATGTTACAAAACCACCAGCATCACTAAAGGACAGGCTTCAACTGTTTCTTTGTCTCCTTTGTGGTTTTCTTTATTTATAAGATATGTGTCCTAAACTCACTAGCTACAAATACCTAACTTCCTGACATCATTCAGTAAGATTTAAGGATCTTATTTTAGGTCCACAAGCTAAAGGACAAAATTTCAGAAGACAACTGTCTCTGCTTGCTTCTCATTTTGTAACTCTTCTACCTACTTGATTAATATAAGGCTCATGATTCCATGATTCATGCATAGCAGACCTTCAGGATCAGAATTCACCGTGTTAGTTCACTGTTTAATAACTAATTCCTCTTAGGAATCTACCATGTGACTGTCCTTGTACTTATGAACCTTAAAAACAGTGAGAGTGTACAGTTCCTAGAAATTACAGGATGTCACAAGTTTCTGGTGGTCCTTTGAATAATCATCATGATGATTCAGTGTGAGCACTTGGTCCCTCTATTATCTATAGCAGATTTCCTTATAGGATTGGAAAATGGAAAGGTGTATAAGCAAAGGATAAAGTCTCTGCAGCCAAGAGTTCCTTTTGGATGACAGTCAGAAAACAAATAGACAAACAAATAGAGAAATGGAAAGGACAATAGAAAGATATTTGAATCTGCTGATCATTTGCATCAATTTGGAAAAGGATGGAGGGTTTTTTTTTCAGTTTACTGAAAAGACTCCAGATGGCTGACACCTTTATTTCAAAATGATCAAAGAATCCACTTGAGTCCCCCATGAACATCTGATTTGCAGAGCTATGAGATAAAGAATGTGTGCTATTGAAAACAGCAGTTTGGGTAATTGCTATAGCATCAATATAAAGCCCAGAAGAGAAGAGAAATGAAATTTAAATAGAGGTTGGAGATAGTAGCTTAATAAAATTTTTGTAGAGATGGGATGAGAATGAGAAAGACATGTGCTTGAGTAATAAGAAGGGTGGCAAGGAATTGTGCTGGAGAGCAGAGAGAGGCTGGAAGGATTGTCAAGTGAGTTCCAGCATGGACACTGCTTCTTCACTTATGAAGAGCTGATCAGAAACTCACATGGGAGCCTTGGAGACAGATCACATCTATAAGTTGATACTATGGCAACCACAGAGAGAACAAGGTAACACACTATTGCAGAGCCCCAATTTAAGAACTACAGAGCGGACATCTCTAGGACATGCCAGAGACCTGCAACAGGTGGGTGAGTGGCCCAGGGTGTCTATGGGGATAACTCTAGCATAATCTCTTAACAATGGAGGATATGGATCCTGAAGTGGCCACTGCCTGTAGCCAGAAAAGACTCCAAGTGGAGGGATAAGGACAGCAGTCCATCCACAAAACTTTCAACTCAAAATGTGTCCTGCCTACAAGATGTGCATGGACAAAGTTGGAGCAGAGATGGACAGAATGGTTCACCAATGACTGGTCCAACTTGAGACCCATAACATGGGCAAAAACCAATCCTAAAAACTATTAATGATTCAGTCTTTGTTTGCAGGCAGGAGCCTACCATAACTGCCCTCTGAGAGTTCTAGTCAGCAGCCAATTGAAACAGATGCAGAGACCCACAGTCAAACATTAGATGGAACTCAAGAGTCTTTTGGAAGAGTTGCAGGACTAATTGAGAAACCCAAAGGAGAAAGATACTCCACAAGAAGACCAACAGAGTCAACTAACCTGTACCCATGGGGCTCCTGAGAGAGTAAACCAACAACCCAAAAGAAGAGATGGGTTGGACTTAGCATCTCCCCATGCCCCATAAACATGAAGCAGAAGCGCATCTTGGTCTTCATGATGGTCACCCAACAACGGGAGTGAGGTGAGTGTGCTGTGGATTCTGTTTTTCTAACTGGGGTGCCTAGTATGGCTTCAATGGTAGAGGATGCACCTAGTTCTGTAGTGATTTGCGGTGTCTAACATGCAAGGGGGAATGGGGTAGTGCGGGTGATACCCAGGGTGTTTTCTTTCTTTCTCATCTGAGAAAAGAAAGTAGGAATAGGGAATCTTTATGAGGGGGTACTGAGATGAAAGACGGGCTGATATTAGTATATATATTGAATAAATAAATTTATTAATAAAAAATTACAGAGTCTTCATTGGGATACCTGAAGTGGGACTGCACAAGGTTGGTCCTGTTAGCAGTTAGCCATGGAGAATGGAGGGCCTCGTTGTTCCAACTTTTTATGGCAAACTATTGACTGCTGATGAATGGTGGGTGAAAAAGACTCTCTCCTCTCTCTCTCTCTCTCTCTCTCTCTCTCTCTCTCTCTCTCTCTCTCTCTCTCTCTCTCTCCTGAACCCACTGGTGAGTTCACCATGAACATGCAAACATCCTAGCTAGACTCAGCAGTTCACAAAACAAAACAACAAAAAAAGATGTGAACATGCAGAGGCTCGTAATTTTGTTGAATAGGGGACTGACATGGATGAAAAGAAGATAAGAGAGTATGGGAGGTAGGAGTCATCAGAAAGCATCATATGTGTGCACCAAATTATTAAAGAATAAAGTTAATTAATAAAACCTCAGTTGAGTATTTCTAATTGTAACTGTAAATGATTATTGGTCACTGGTGATCTTTGGAAGGGATGTTTCAGTCTGGGGTACTTTTTGCCATTTGTATATTTCTGCAACAAAAAATGAGTTTTATTGTATAATGGGAAAAATATTTATGAGTCAAAAGTGAGTTCGCTGATTTTTATACTTCGCCCTGAAAAGAAGCATAAATCTGCAAGAACTATCACACCTTCTGATGTCCCTGCAGTCAGTGGCTCTAATCTCCACGCTGCAGTCACTGAAGTGCCAGGTTAACTGTGATGCTCATGTAACAGGTGCTGTGGGTTAGCTTGTTTGCTGGTTAGATCGGCGCAAATCAAAACCCTTTTTTTATTCCCTTTTTTTATTGTTGGCAACTTCAGGGAATGGATGCACCTACTTACTTATCTCAGTGAATGGAGCTGAATGAATGCAATCTATCTCTATTTTTCATTGTGATATGGTGGGGTACAAAAGTGGGGTAGGGATTTGAGTGGGATGTGAATCTAACCAAGATTGCAATTCCGAGTGAATGGATACATTACTCCTAGTTTTTGAGACTCTTCTAGAAAAAGAGTAGGGTCAATTTTTCAGAAAAGTGATACTTTCAGTGGTTTCATATCTATCACTTGTAACTATGAGCATAGTGAAGATAATTTGTTCTTAAAGCTGTGGAATGTAATTTTAAAAAAAGAGTTGTTAATGTATACAACACAATATGCTATTACCTTGCAAAGCACATCAGTGGCATGGGTTTCACGATATTTATGAACGATGGCAATGTTTCAAGAGTAGCCACACATCTTCCTTCCAGTCTCTCTCTATTTTCTCTTTTTCCATAGTGCATTTATCTTTATGCCCCAGCTTTACATTCACACTGTTCTACAAGTTAGATCATAAATATCCAAGAGAAGCCTCAAGTGTTAAAAAGACACAAGGGAGTTCTGTTTCATATGATGAGAACTTTGAGGGGTCAGGTCTGGTTTGAATCCTTAGGAGACGGGAGGCATAGTCTTGAAAAAGACAGTGTGATGCTTTAGTGAGCTGAACAGCCTTCAAAACCTGCCCCAACCTGATATGATACTTGATCATGGAACCAAAAATAGTGAGCAAAAGCAAAGACTCTCTGTTTTTTAATTATCCCACCTCAGGTATTTTGATGTAACCACAGGGAGCTGACTAATACTCTGGTACTAAAATTTTATGTTTATTACTATTTTGAGGCAAATTAGCCAAGGTCAGGTTGAAGCTAGCATCAAGGGTGGTATATCTTGTGGTGAAGCAGCTCTGAGAAAGTGATTAAAGCTTGCTCTTCATCTAAGTGCTATGAGAATCTGTTGTATGACTGTTTCCAATTGATCTGAGAGATATTTATCTTTCCCATTGATTCTGTATAATCATACACCCGGTCAGTGATCACTTACTAAAATACAAAAACAAAATGACACCAGTGATTAAGCATTTAAGAAATATTAAAAATACAGTCAAAATGTAAAAGGGTTTATTAAATTAGTGGTAAAAGTTTGAATACTGTTTATATTTGAAAAAAAAAACCACATTGATTAAAGACTCATAGGACAGAAAATAATTTTTTTTCAGGTTGCACCAGTACTTTGTGTCTGCTGTCTGAGGCTCTATGGCTAAAATTCTCCTAAAGTCTCATGCAGTTTAATGAGTGTGTCTTCCTACATTCCGTGGGGGAAGGAAAGCAATAAATACCAAGTCCATTGATGCTGGAAGAGTCCAGTGGGAGCTGACCTGTGCTCCTCTGCAAAATCAATTTGGCATTCACCCTCTGCTCTCCTGTGCTAGGCCTGCCTCACTACATTGTGTTCTATTTCTTCCACCTACCAACATTTCCCTACTTTGCTCTAAACTGCACTTGCCAACTACATGTGACCTTGCTGTTTCTCCTCAGAAATCTTACAGCCCTTTAACCTCTCAAAACTCCAATACTTCCCCACATGGAAAGGCAATACATTTTAAAATAATTTACCAGACCGTGATAACTCCTGAATGGGGAAGATGCTCTACTAGGCAGTGATAAGTATTACACATTAATATTGATAAGATTCATACAATACCTGTGCATCAATATCGAAAGTGATATGTGCCTTCTTGTTATAATTTTGGCTAAAATCTATTTTTTTTAAAGAATTTGTCTTCAGAGCATATTGATTTGTAGCTCTCTTACAAAAATGCAGTTCTGTTTACCATCTCTGTTTCTCACCAAGTTCTTTGGGTTACTTATATAGCATGATGTATTGATCCTTTGGGAAATAAAACTAACTGCTCTTTTTATAGAGTGAATGAGGTATTTTTAACCATTATTGTCAGTTTATAAAGGTGAATACACTTAGTTCTTCAGATTACCTTATGCCTTTTGTCTGGTACATAACCACAGAAATGTGTGAAATTTACTGGTAAACTAAGCTTCTGTTAGGCCAGTACATTCAAATAATAATAATTTAGTCATTTTCAAACTAAGAAGTTGTGCTTTGACTTGTATTACTACCATACTTTTTCAGACAAAGAAACTGGTATTGATGAAGATGTCACCGGTTTAAAATATACTAAATATGTATGAGTCATGGTAAAGCTGTTAAAAATCCCGAGTCACAAACATAGAGATAGCAACTTAGGAGACAAAGGAAGACAAGCTTTTCTACACAGAAATCTATGGCACAGTCATTTTTGTGTAGAAATGTTTTGAGTATTGGTCTGTCCAATGTGTCCACTTAGGAAAGCCTTTGTCTTATTGCTGAAGTTTAATACTTCAGTGTTGTGGTTTTGACCTTTAAAAATTATTCTAGTATGTAGTAGTTAGTGCTTTGAGTAGATTAAGTTTTAATGCTTCAATTTCCTTTAAAGTGAAACATGTATGCTCGGTTAAACTTAAATTAGAGAGATTGGTAGGGATTTTTGAAGAGAAAAAAATGAGGACATTTGAAATCATGAGGAATCTATGACATGGCCTTGACATTTACATATACTGTTTCCATTTAAATTTGTGCCAAGGACAGAAAGCTGTGTCTTTTGTTTCTCAGAGTCATATATTAGAATATAATTCCTAATGAAAGAGGGTGGAGAAGTGAGAGCTCAGAGCAGCGATTGGGTCATGAGAGTGAAGCCCTTGCAAGTAAGATTGGTGTCCCTATAACATAGGCTTCTTAGAGCATGTACTTCGATCTCTGCCTTGATCTAAGACTGTAGAGCTTCCCCAAATCTGAGAAATACATTTTGATTATTTATGAGATACTCAAGTTTTATATTTTATAATAACAGCCATAACTAAGACAGTTTATTTGATTACAGAAAAAATAATTGAAGAGTAGACTATAAGAAAATGAAAGAAAATTTTACAGTTGGGGACTTCCTGGAGGGACTCTTCACTGCCCTCCTTGATGAAAATTTGTGAAACAGCTCTCTAGACTTACTCTCATAGGCTAATAAAATTCATCTTTACAGGTTCTGAATCTCCCATCCCGAACTCTAAATGCACTTACAGCTCTGACCTGTTCAAAGCCTTCTTTTAATGGCTCTTCCTTCCTGGAGGAAATGACAAATTTCTCTTTCTCATTACCCAGGGTTCTCTACACATCTTTGCCCAACTTAACTCAATGCATTTACTATTGTGTATATCAAACATGCTTTTCACAGAAGATTATCTCATCTCTAAATACTCAAAATCTTTTAAATCCACATATCTATGTATTATCTATTTTCTGTCTCTATAAATTTGCCCTTCCTTCCTTCCTTCCTTCCTTCCTTCCTTCCTTCCTTCCTTCCTTCCTTTCCTTCCTTCCCTCCCCTCCCCTCCCCTTCTCTCCCCTCCCTCCCTCCCTCCCTCCCTCTCTCCCTCCCTTCCTTCCTTCCTCTCTTTCTGCTTTTTTATTTTACTCCATTGAAAAAAAGTTTTTTCCAATGCCTCATATTTCTTAATGCCTTGATGTCATTTTAACCTGAGAAAATATCTCTTCCTTATCTTGAAGGCATTTTGCATCCCATGAAACAGAAGAGGTACTCTTGCAACTATGTGCTGCTCTATCATATTGGAAGCTGGTTGTGACACTCTTACAAGCAGCAGAGCCATCATGGAGCTGCACTCTCATGAAGTGGTCTGCTGTTTATTAAGTTTAGGATATGTACAGTTTGGATTAATAATATAGAGTTTCCTTATTGCAAAGGCAGAATTATTCGGTAGCAGTTTGGGGTTCACAGCAAAATCGAGAACAATATGTGGGGGCAGTTTTATACTCCTTTCCCCAATACTTTCTATTAGTGAGGAGCTTAATGAATACATCATAGTCACAAATATCAATAGTGTACATAAGAATTTATTCCAGATACTCTCACTCTTATGGACCTGGGTAACTGTATAGTGACATACGGGCACATCATATTATATCCTATAGAAATTATTTTCAGCACCTAGCAATCCCTTGTGATTTTCCTGATCTGATCTTTCTTACCCTAATCCCTCTAATCATTGGTGGTTTCACAATCTTAATCAGTTTTTCCTTTTCTAGAATGCAGTATGTATGCAGAAATGCATGCAGGCATGGTGTAAGATTTTTGTTGTGTTAGTGGAAGTCCAAAGTTTGGCTCACAACTGCCTATATGTCCTGAGAATCTAACATCCATTTCTGGCCTTCATGAACAACTACACATATGTAGACCAACACACACTCACATGCATGTACACAGTGATCTACATCCATACATATAAATACAAGTGAAATAAATGTTTAAATATATTAAGGCTAGCTTCCCTTCCCCAAAATGCTTTATAGTAAACACAGTTCAGAAATATGACATTAATTCAACTCAAGAATCTTCTTTTCTTGATTAGAAAAAATGGAAGCCTGGAACATCATTGAAATCATTAGAAATTAAATTTGAGGAAAAGCTCAGGTACTATCACCGTACTCATCTTCAGTCTGTTTTTAATCACTATACTGTGGTTAGGTAACAAAATACCTATTTTTGAGAAATGCATGCTGAGGAACCTAGGAAAATAAGATACATAGTCTAACATTTCTAAATGGACTATAATGAAGAAAAATGAATGTCCATGTTGCATAAAAATGAGTATCTGTGAAAGAAAATACGACTGTAAGAGAGAAAGGTGATGATTGGTTGTGAAATCTCAGAAACCCCATAACTTGGGATTTATGTTAATTTATGGAATAGGTTACAAGGAAGAATAAAAGTATTTGAATGTAGAGAAAGCTGAAAGCCCTATGAGTGAATGAATAATGTAAGAGCAGGATCCCAGCTCTGCCTTCAGGGAGGAATCTACCTGGAAGGACGATTTCCTTTACAATTTTAAAATGTACACATTTTATGTATCAATTATTTCTGTACATACCAGCATTCAATAATTTTATCATCTTGAACAATATCCTTGAAAGCATTCCTTAAATTTTATAATGCATGCAAAATGTATTTTTTTAAAAAAATAATTTAACACATATTATTGTGAACTGGTGGCTTTGTTACCAAAGGTGCTGTGACCCTGGGAGGTCTGTGTGTCAAATTAAATATTTTTAGTAGTAAAATGGTGTTGCTTACTACAGTACTTCATTTTAAAGGTAGTGCAGGAAGAATGGGCCATGGATGCATGGAGTTTGTTATCACCTCTGTTACCTCAGGGTGACCCATTTTTTTCTCTTTTGTATCTACAGACAGCATTAATCATTCATGCTTCTCAATTCAACAAGAACCTAACCATCTTGCGTTTTTCTTTGATACACCTACTGAGCTTTATTTTTACCCACAGCTTGCCATATATTCTCTAAATAGATCTTTCTCTGAACCATAATCTTGTTTGGAATCTATATCATCCTCCTGCCTCATCTTTCCAATTGTTAGAGCAAGTTGTATGAACCACCATGCTTACCTCTCTAGATATACTGAATCATTTTTCTTTTTTTTTTTATATTGTCATTCCTCACTGTGGCCCAGCCTTATCTAGACCACATTATAGAAGAAGCCTCCACTAAGTCATCCTGCTTCACCTCCCATTGTATCTGTCCTTCACAGTGGTGTGGGATGAACAAAGGTCTCAACAAACTATATTTTAAACCTAATATTCAATTCTTAAGTTCGTTTAGCTGATTCTGTATCACACTGAGAATGAAAATTAAGATACCCAGATTACCTAATCTCAACTTTATGTGATACAGTTTTATTATAGAGGACAGAACTATACGTGTCCAATATTAATTCATCAATTATTCCTCTTCTTCCTCTTCTTCCTCTTCTTGCTCCTTCTGCTCTTCTTCTCCATCTCCCCCTGCTCTCTCCTCTTTCTCTTCCACTCTTCTCTGCCACCTCCTCCTTCTCTCCTCTTCCTGCCCTTTTCCTCCCTCTTCTCCTTCTTCCTACTTGCCTCTTTCTTTCTCCTCAAAGCCACCCTTACTCAATTTAATAGTATTGAGGATCTTGACAGTAAGAAAGTTGAGTTTTCCCTAACTAAGCAACAAGTATACTTCGTAAGATAGAACAAGTTCCACTAAGAACTTGAAATTGAAATGACTGTGTCAAACCATCAGAATGTCCTTATATTCATCATGTCTCTCTGCATTTGAACTTCTTTATTTTCACTCTTAGTGGACTGAGCTTTGACATCTGTACTTACTTCAATTCAAATACCACTCTCTTGGCATGTCATGCTTCCTTTACACTACCACTTTGAGGTAGAGACCATGTTTGTACCACTGTTGTGTTCAGTTTTCTGTCACGTCTAACTGCATGTGTATATTCTTTTCTGGAAAGCTGCCTCATATTTTGAGTTCCATGGCAGACTAAATAATTAGAAAAGGGAACAAATAGCAGGTCAAAGAGGACAATAGTGTGCTCAAGGAACGCAATAAAGTATAGCTACTGTATTCTAGAACAGAGATGCTTTCAAGTAGATGTGGTAGTTATCAATATGGTTTACAAAATATATCTAAGCTGTTCTTCCTCACTCATGGGAAAGACACATACTTCCTAGCGTCTTGTGGACAGAGCCAATAATTTGTGATCAAAATTGTTGAGGGCACTTTTTTTGCAAGACATTTAATTTCAGGGTAGAGATTCTCCGCAATCCTCACTCATTCTAGCACTGATAACAGAAACAATTTTTATCAGCTGAGTGACTGTGGTTAGCAGATGTACATGTATATGTGTAACAAGAGGCAGCAAATGATTACTCTTTGGCTGTGTTTGTTGTATAACAAACCTTCCAAATATGGTTTCTTCTGATTGAAGCCAAATGAGTAGGAACTATATATAATGAATATTTAAAACAACAGAGATGAAGAAATGAACTGAATCACAGACTTCATTTAAGCCAACAAACTTTATCATTAGTAAAAATTAGTAAATCTCATTATAATCATATGCATATTAGAAATATTTCAGGCATCATTAGCTCTTCCTGGCACTATTCAAGAGTGCTTCTTTATGCCTTGAAGCAGGAAAGGCCACAAGCAGCTGTATTCACAGGCCTAAGACTGCCCTGTCTATTCCAGAGAGAAGTCATCTCATACATGGTGAATACTAATCGAATCCTACTTGTTTACAGGGAATGAGCAAAAGGTGGAAAAGGACATAGGCTGAGGGAAAGAGGAAAAACAAGAGAGGTTACATATGCTCTCAACTGCATTCCAGACACTCCTAGGAAATATAGCATTAAGATGATGAATGGATATTAGGGAAATCACTAAGCTGCAAATATGGTATTTCAACAAACATCTAGGAAAGATGTTTTATGACAGGAGCTTGCATAATACTGCCACTAGTGGTCCTATAATTATATCATACAAGTAGCTTCATAAAGCCTTAATATCAGGCCTTTCTTACAAAGGAATGACAAAGTGCTGTTAATGACATGTGTGGTATACAAAGAAATGGAGGCATTCAATTAATGTTTGAATAAATGCAGCATCTGAAGAGTAAATCAATGCTTCAAAGCAGAATTGTCCAGCATTAAGTAGTCCCAAATACAACAGATAAATGTAGATAAATGCAGCAATTATGCAATGCACTGATTTCCCCAAATTTTTTGTATTTCTAAATAAGCACGACAAAGCCACCTGATTACAGTGAACAGAATATAAAAAAGTGGGAAACTGCTTCTGCATCTGGGGGCTGTAATTAGATCCCCTGGTTTATTTCCAATCAGGCACTTTTATGCTAGTCATTTGAATAATACAATTGCAACATTAAAATCAGAATATTTAAAATTATATTAAAACACCACTAAAAGCAAAAAAATAGTATTTTCCTACAGAAATTCATCATAATAAACACAACATGAGTTATTTTAACTGATCAATATTGCTGATTGATTCATAGCTTAAGTCCCATATTTGCCAGCTGGCAATACCCACCACAAGAGGGCAGAGAGCTGATGCTCATGAGTTAATATTTGTTATCCTGCCTAGAATATCATATTCTGATGGCATCCTCAGAGTAAGATTCTTTTATTGTAAACACAGCCACCCCAGTTTTATTTTTTCCTAAATTATTCTGTTCAGATAACCTAATTTTTCACTCATGCCCACTGAATATTTTAGAGGGAGGGGAAGAAGGGGGGATTGGTTTTAATTATATTGATCCATGCCCTTAGTATTTTAGCAAATAAATTAAAGATATTGTTAATACAAAAATATAGAAAACAGAATAGCATTTATTGTTTACTGATTATGAAGAATGAATTTAAAGAGAAATATTACCATAATTTTGGCATGCTGAACAGACTTTAGAATATTAATAGATTTTATTAATTTTATTGTTATAACCAGAGAAAATTTCCTACTTGAGGAAAAGCAAAATTAATTTAACCAAAAATAATCTTTCAATCTAGATTCCAGTCAGCTCCAAACACATTTGAGTACAACAAAGAGATTCTATTTATCATATGAAAAGCAAAAATATGTATATTCATCTTATAAATTAGTAGCATGAATAAAAACTGTCAGTGACCCTTCTGTTTAAAAATGCATCTCTTAGTCTTATAAAGGATTAGTCTCTCAAGCCATCTTTTCTGTTTTTGAGTATTATCATCATGTGGAACACCACAATAAACTGGGTCCTTTACAAAAACCCAGTTATTTTTTTTTTTAGGAAGTTTTTGCTAGGTTTCAAGCAAACACTTTTCTCAAGTTGTCTTTATTGTTCTCTGAACAACTGTTCTTTTCAAGTGCAACCTTGGTTCAGAATACAAATTCAATTTGTACAGAACCTGAACATGCCTCTGCTTTTATCTTCTTTCCTTCCATGTGTTGCTCTGAGAAGAGTAGATATCGCATGCTCTCTAAGAGATGCTGGATGTGTGAGGTCACTATCTAAGCTCCTGTTCAGATCTTGCTTAAGACAACTTTAACAGTGGCTTCAAGAACCACTCTGTTGGACTCTGTTTTGTGGTTATTCCAGGACGATTTCTCTTATGTCTGCTTCAGACAGGCAGTGCTGGGAAAATAACCCAATCTTTCTCTTCTACTACCTACCAGATTTATTAAACAGCCAGGCTACTATTCCTCTGGCCAATAATATGTGCAAAAACCTGATGCTATCTAACTATTAGATGTAAAACATTTCTTTCACAAAGAAATATCTCCTACTTTACCAGTCTTTGTCTGAATGTACAACCTACACTCCTCTGTGTTCTCACAGCCCTACAGTAGTTGTATCCTTACAACATCACTAATAGGGTATGTATAAGTTTATTAAGCATCTACAGTATTCTGGAAACTTTATTAAGTGCTTTATATTATCATTTCTGATATGCTTGTGCCACTGACCGGGAAACAGAGAATTTGATAAATCTACTTTTTTTTTTCTGGTTAATGTTTTGTCTGTAAAAGCTGTGTGTTAATGCCAGTCTCTTCTTGTTGGATTAAGTATGCCATGTCTAGATCTGTTGTCACTGAAACAGGAGGTCACCCAGGAGCAAACTCATATGGGAAGCACAGGGAATTTCTGACATGAATTAACCTGTGGCATAGGATAAATGCAAGTAATGGAATACTTTATTGTTGGTTGGACGCTGCAAAGTTTTCGTGGAGAATGTGATATTCATAAAAATAGAAGAGCCTTTCAGGACTTGGGAACAGCAGGTAATGATGATGTGATAATGCCAAATTCGGCAACAAAGAAGTAGATCATCTTGATTAGAGTACAAAGGTAAGGTTAGGAAAAAAGACTAAACATCTCTTTTCTGCTATGCTAAGTTTTTACTATATTCTCTCTCTCTCTCTCTCTCTCTCTCTCTCTCTCTCTCTTTCTCTCTCTCTCTCTCTCTCCCTCTTCCTCCCCTCTCTGTATGTGTGTGTGTGAGAGAGAGAGAGAGAGAGAAAGAGAGAGAGAGAGAGAGAGAGAGAGAGAGAGAGAGAGAGAGAGAGAGAGAACATACATGCATACCTGTTTGCGTGTGAAGGAGAGACACACACAGAGATATAGCAGGAGCATCTGGTGGTGATGATGTGGTGTATATGGAAGAAATCAGGAGTGTGTAAGGTACATGACAATGAGGTTTGAAGTGGGCTTTTGAAACATCATCTAGAAGCGACACACAAGTCTTAAAGTATTGGTGGCAGAGTAGGTGAAAGGTAAATGGAGTGGGAAACATGTAACGCAAAGAGCCTCTGGCTGCTTTTATGTAGCATGAGCACAGCTATTGCAAACCTAAAATAAAAGAGAGGGCAAGCCTAGAAAGTAAAAGAATATTGAAGGGTGTAAGGATAAAACAAGATGTCCACAATGTAATTCTCCTTCTGCATAAAAACGGTCTCACTATAAATGGAAGTTTTGCAAAGCAAAATGACATTCGTTGCACAGTTTACTCATGGAAAGCAAAAAACTAGGTTTGATTTCCACGGGATGTTCAGTGTTTTTCTTCTGACATGAATTACAAACGGGACTTACACAGGTCGATTTTATAGGCAAAAGCTGGACAATGAAATATTGACTGTTCTTGTATAATAGTATGAACTGAACTTCACCTTGTTATAAGAACAGGGACAAAAATTATAGATGATGATTATTTTGTAAGTGGTTAAAATGAAAGCATTTTTGAGGGGTTTTTACGCTGCTAAGAAAATTGCACACTGTGAAACAAGCAAGAAGAAACAAAATCCTATTTCCTCAGGAATACACTAATTATTTATATTTTTCTGTTGCTGAAAGAAAAAAAAAAAAAGAACAATCTTTGATGTTTTCTCCCAAGGTTATTTTGTTTGTTGGCTATGTTTCCCTTTTCTGAAAAAACCCTGAAAACCCAAATTTGCAATACCACCATGTGTCCTCTTCTGTCTTTACACAGGAAATGTATTTTAACCCATTCTTTACTGTTTGTATAGTGTCTTTCCCATGTTTTTCTCATTTTCACAAATACTGGTATGCTCCGTCAGGGACTGGAGTTAATGTTGGTGAGCTTCCCTAGATATGCATTGTCTACTTGGTTGTTCCTAATATGCACAATAGAATTGTAATGATTTTTATACCTTGTGTATAGTTGGTTATAAGTTCCCGTGTTACATTTCCTAAATATATAGAGGATAATTGGCCTGTTTAAAAAAATCTTTCCAGTGTTCTTTTTTAAATGTCAGGATGGTTCAGTTTTTCCTAATATTCTCTCCTGTACATTTGTTTTACCCAAAACTAAAAATTTCATTCTAGGATCTCATGCTGTCTTTACCTTAATAGACATTTCTAAGAAAATCTACATTATGGTATTAAAATAAAAGCATATTTTTATCTAAAGTATTTAATATGAAATAATTGTAGTCTCAAGAATATAAGTAGGTGACCTGTATTCAATGTGAACAGTTACTAAATGTGACATGTTTATGTCCAAGCAAGATGGCTCAGCAGGAAATGTCTCCTGTGGTCAGGTCATTCAAGGAACATGGAACATGTTACAAAAAGAGAAGCAACTCCTGCAAGTTGGACTTGGGAGATTAGTACTAGAATTATATGTCAAAGCTTATGATGGGGAAAATGCAGCCATTGCCATCTAAGTTATGTCCTTTATGTGGGGTGTGTTATTTAGATGAGGTTCTATGGTAGGCCCATATATTTTTCACTTGAGGTAATGCACCAACAATGCAAACTTTATCATTTCTGTTGTATTGAAAGCCAAGTTCAATTAAGTTTATTCAAGGAAAAGACTATTGAATAAGTAATGAATCCCAGACATAACTCCAACACAGTATGAAAGATGACCTGCACTGTTATTGAGTGACATGGAGCCTTAGCAGGTCAGACTGATACATGTCCTGCCCATATGGATTAATCAAAAAAAGCAGTGATTTTTCTCAGAGAAATTGCCTGTAAGTAAGGGTGATGCAGTGGGATGCTGAGCAAAAGGGCACAGCTCCAGCAGATCTCTCCAGTGTTTCTTTATTAGGCTTCTGTTCTTGATAGACCTTCTGTGGTCCCATCAAGAAGTAAACCGAAAAGGAATCTCTCACAAATGACTTTGGCATATCCAAACAATGTACTTTGGTGTCGATATGAAAAATTACAAGCTCAACAGTTTAAAACACAAAAGTTAGCTGTAGATTCTGCATATGCTGTGAACTGGGTGCTTTTTAGAATGGTATCTGGTGGCTGACCCAAGGATGATTTTCATTTTTTAGTAGAATCCACTAACATGCAATAGGTATTGCAGAAATGTGTGCTTCCTTTCATAGTGCTGTACTTCAAAAAGTTAATAAATTTGATTACATATTGTTTCAGTGTGTATGTGTGTGTTTTAACGAAACATCAGACTTAGAAAAAAGGTAAAGTATTGAATTTATTCTAATTCCATTATTTTGTTAGCATAACAGAAAATATTTTAAATTGTGGTTATAATGACAATGATTTTCTGCTAGATGTAAACATGTTTAAAGAAATATGGCATGTTTTAGGGTAATAATTCATTTTACAAAGATATTGTGATAAAAGTACAATGTTAAATATGTATGGAACCATATACTAGTCAATCAACTGTGCTGGAAAAATGTAGCCAATTCTAAGAGTAAAGCTTATTTCATTGTCTTACATTGTTTAAATATACTTGAATACTTACACACACACACACACACACATTTGCATGGTGGGTGTGGTGCTGCACAAGGCTAATGATTGGAGATTTATCTCTGAAGCTCATTGTTAAAAAAGTCTGAATATGGTGGTAAATATCTGTAACTTCATCAGGTCTACAGTAGAGAACGGGATGGAGACAGCCTGTGGGACAACTAGCCTGAAGTGTACATACAGCATGACATAAACAAAGTCTGACTCAACAAGATGAAAAGAACCAACTCCCAACTGTTGTCCTCTAACCTCTCCATGTACAGTGTCATATGCATACCCACACTCACATTCACACATAACACACACACACACATGCACACACACATACACACACATACGTGCACATAGAGAGAGAGAAACACACACATACATACACAGAGAGACAGAGACAGAGACAGAGACAGAGACAGAGAGAGACAGACAGACAGGGAGGAGCATATAATTATTCATAAAGAACACTGGCCAACAACTATGGGTAAACAAAAGAGGAGAACAGACAGTTCACAAAATGATATTAAGTTTCACAGGGAATTAGAGAAATTCATTTTTTTTTAAATCTGTAGGAAAGGGTTAATATGACTGACTAATCGAACTTGATGCCATCCATTAAAGTGCAGAAATATCACATTCTATGATACCATATGCTATGTGTCCTGACAGGTCTACTTCTGATGATCTCTTCTAAGAACGCTGAAGTAATACTGTGCTATATTATATTGAAAGAAATAAGACTATTCACTGTAATGTACCTTATATCTGAAGGTAATAGCAAAGACAATATAATTCTTTATTAAGTAGCACAGTGGACTTTAATATTTAATTAAAATTAATTTAACTTCAAATAATAGGTGAAGCACACACATAAATTAAAATATATGCAGAAGAAAGAGTTTTCTTTTTCCTTCATGTGAATGTAAGAGTTGGTATGCCATCTCTATTTTATGAAACATCTGGGGAACCAGACTTTCTATATTTTACCTTCTGAACAGACATCATACAGGTGCACAATACACCTCTTAGTTTTCAGGGCTCACTCCAGAATAACTACATTCAAAATGAGAGAGGGGTAAACTGTAAAAAGAAACATGGCTGAAGGCTAGGAGATTCCCACTTCTTAAAGAACTTAAAATGTGCAGAACTTAGTCTCATGTAAAGCCTAATCAAACAAGGGGTAGTTCTTATCTGTGATGTCCATTTGACCAACTAAATATTACTAAATATTACAGTATTAAGATAGATTTTACTAAAATGCCAGTACCCTTTTATGAATATACTGCAAGTGAAGGGGTCATTTCTTTACTACTTAGAAAAAAAATGTTTTGAGATGGTTGTGGTTTTTAAAAAGTGTTTTCCAGAAAATTATCGTTAACTGTTTCTGACTCAGTTTACTAATATCATAATGATGTATGTGGCTGATGCAGTTGGGAAGACTAAACTATATATTTAACACAATATGACTTGGATAAATGTTTGTTATGTGGTCATCAGTATTATAATAGATGCCAAAATCTGTATGTGAACCAGTAAGGAAACACATACTACCTTTTAATTTTTTTACACTGCATTTAAATATGTTTTAAAATGAACTACTTTTTATTTTTCTACTAAAATATATTTAATTATTTGAGAATTCTATACAATATATTTTAGTCTACTTCTCTCTCAACTTTCACCTAATAAGTAATAAAAATATCAAGCTGGGTAGATGCCAGAAATATAGGAAGCCTACAATTTTTGTCAGAGATCTTGATTTGATGGAGCTATAAGCCTAGCACTAAGGATGCAGAGGCAGGAGAATCACTCCATGTTTGAGGTTCTTCTGTTCAGATAAGATTTTATAGTCAGATTTTATTTTAAAAATTTAGCCCCTCCTTACAGCTGCCCAATTACTTAGTGTTAGGACCTATTCATCCTGTTTGTATTCTAGTTTTTCCCCTTAGTAGCGCATTGACTATGTGGGATATATATATATCTCTCTGTGTATAATTTATATATTATATATATAAATATATATAATATATATATATAATATTATATATATATATATTATATATATATAATAAATTTGTGTGTATCTCTGTGTATAATAGAGCTGTAAAATGAGTATATAACTGGGTTATATATAAGTTTCAATCTTATCCAAATATGATGATTATTAAAAGAAAGCATAATTTAGTAAACATACAGTCTGCAATCAAGAGGAGTTTAGATAAAATCGTTAAGGTACTTAAGATAATTGGCTCTAGAAATATCTTTTTTGTGGAGGGACTTACAGTAACAGTTGTCTATAGAAGGAGGGAGACCATCTATAGAAGAAACATTAAATGATGTTTTAAATCCCTGGGTGAACATTCATAGCCTGCTTCTCAATTGTCAGTGGATATGACTTTGGATTTTGCTTTAGATCTAATGGCTCTGGGCAAGGAAAATGCATGTCTGATCCTTGGGGCACTTGGTACATCTGTCTGTCCCTAAAGGAGTAAGGATCAGAGCAAAGGATGACTCACAAAGGCCAGAGACAGAATAGTAGAGTAAAACTCTATTTGTAAAGCCCTGGATCAAGAGAAAGTCTCCCAGAATATTTGAGGAAGGCAAGGCCACTCCATACCCAGAGTAAAGCAGGAAGACATGATTGGTATTTCTAGGAAGGTCTCAAAAATATATTCTGAACTGAAAAGATGAAAAATGGGAACTAGAGATGATAATTTCAGAACTAGAGATGATAATTCATTTACATTTGCAGATTTAACAAACCCCAAGCTCACCAAAGTTCTAATAGTTGAATTTGGAAAGTGGCAAAAGGAGAGTCTTGAGAGATATCTAGAGATAGAAGGAAGTGTTGATTGACTATAATGAATGGCAGCTTGTATGTGCACACACACGCACATGGGTCTGTAGCCTGGTATGGAAGTTCTCTTCTTTGTGTTAATGCTGGTGTGACAGGAGGGAGGCTAAGGTGTTCACTTGTGATGATGCAAAAAACAAATTGCTGTGAGCACTCAACATGGAATTATTCCACCCTTGAGTTCCTTGAGTTTCCCAGACAATCTCTTCATAGTTTTGTTTTTTTTTTTTTTTTTTTTTTTTTTTTTTTTTTTTTTTGACAACCTCTCCTATTCCCTTTCTTCACTCTATAACTACACAGTTAGGGCAATGTGACATTTGAAATGCAGAGCACTGGGTGTTTATTAAAGAGAAGGGATGTGGCTATAATATAAAAACTTAGTCTTTTATAACATCCACAAAACTCATTAAATATCCTAAATATGAAAATTTTCTACAGATGAATTTATCTTATCTAAATTTATATTGTTCTTTCTTATTAAACGTGTATATAAATGGTAAAAATTAACCAAATGGTTGACCTGTATTTTTGTCTTCATGCGTCTCACAATATTAGAATTACTAATAATGATGAAACTATATTCTGATCATAATTGTTATTACTAATCCATTCATGTAAGGGAGTTTCCTGGAGTAGTTAGCTACTATTCACAACACCAGGAGACTAGCAGCAAGCAGAAGATAGAGGCTAAAGGATATAGGAGAACAGAACTGGCTTTCCCTACAGAAGGAGGGGGGATCTGGACATGTGGATGGAGCGAGGGCTGGTAAAATCTAGATATCTCCGAAGCTGCATATTTCCCTGACTTAAAAGAGCACACAGCAAAGGAACACTGATATACAGAGAGATCACAGTGAAAGTGGAACTGTGTTCTTTCTATGTACCTGCAGTTTCGGTGTGTATTACTGGCAAGATCTTCACAGAAGGCTACGATAGGGAATGATTACAGCAAAGAGTGGGTTCAAGCATAAACCTTACATTGCTCTTTTCTCCTGCTGTTAATTTAATGCAGCAATTTGGAAGAGCTGCCATGTGCTAAGGAAGAATGACTGTACAGCAATAACTTTGAATGACCTATGCATGATAATCATTTGAATTTTGTAGTCTCCCTCTTATCCTCCCCCTTCCAGGATTATCTTCTTATCTTGTCTCTAATAATTCATCAGGAATCTATACAGTTTGAATGACCTCAATATACTCCTACTTTTTAAATTTGACCCAAAGAAGTGCCAGTAAAACTTGAGACATCCCTTGTGATATAGAGCATTAAGTCTGTGAGATGAAAAACAATATCTTGAAGAGTATAAAGTTATTACATTGGTATAAAATTGAGGTAAATAATTATAATTCTGGTCTTCAAAGTTTTGCAGTTAAAATTTTTGCTGTGTTATTTCAGTAGCAAATACAATATATGTAGAGGAATTGAAGAGACAACACAAAATAAATGAAAGGTATGACAATAATTATATAGATGATTGACTGAAGATAAGAAGAATGAGATATTTCATATACTGGTAGTAATTTGGTTACAGTATTAGGAATGTGAAGTAGAAATTTCTGGTTTCCTTGGAGACTCAGTTGTCTCATGTGATGGTTTTCTAGAAACTTTCTTATGAGAGGATGTTTTTTGTTGAAGCAGACACGTGGGAAGATGTTTTGCTGAGAACAGACATGTGGTGTTTTTCTGGAAGCTGCCTGAAAAAAGGGCATGTAATGTTTTGCTAGAGAAGATGCATAAGAGAACATGTGATGTTTGGACAGGGTATAAATATAATCCATCAAACAGTGGATGACACTGCATGGTATTGGTTTACCTTGCCATTCTCTGCTGATCATTGTTTGTCATGACTTCATAAAGAGAAACACACCAAAGAAATTGTGCTGGTGTTCCAGCAAATTCTTGCTGCTCCTGATCACTTGAGCTGACTGGCAGAGCCTCAAAGTTTCTTCTTGATTGAACTGCCATTGCTGATTTGTGAATGGTGTTTGCAAGTGGATCAAGCTACCACTGCTGATTCATGTGAACTGAACTGCTGATATACCGACAAAGCAGATTGGATTCACCCCAAAGTCTTATTTCTAGACAGGTTCACATCCTCTTTTGTCCTATTAACCTTTACTTTCTACCACATCTGGTGGGTGGCATGATAGAAAAGTGATTAACACATTTAAATATACTTATTAAGGTGTATTTTGAAAAATTATATTGAGAAATATAAGCTTAAAGGAATGTTTCATGTTTAAATCAGTATAAACCAGTCAAAATAATACCATCACTACAAAAGTGTTTTCTTTAAACATTTCTGCAAGGACTCTTTGTAAACTCTACCAACCATTGGCTTAGATATACGAGGGTGCTATGTATCATTCAGACTTTCAGTAATTGATGTTTTAATTTCTTCACACAAATGGTGTTTACCTTCTCTTCTCTGTTATCTTTTCTCTTTGGCATTTTTCCGTACTGTTTTGATAAGGTAATAAATGGCATAGCTGTTTATTTTTAAATGATTTCTGTTTCAGGATATCTTAAAAAAGCCCCACTGTTACGGTAGAAAAGAACACTTCAACAATTAACTGTGAAGTGCAGGTATAAATTAAGACTCCACATGTAGATAAATGAATCTGTCACACATATAATTGCCAGGTAGAGTGTTTATACATTCAGCCACTTGCATGTATTTGCAGCTTCTCTTCTAAAATGATCACGTGTCATTTGCTAAGACATGGTTTCTACTTCTGCAGCTCAAGACCAAGTTCTCCACTGTTAAGGGATTTTCCTGGGTTTCATGGAGGGAAGGGGTGGGGCAATCTCTTAGAGGTACACAGGTATACTTTTCATTTCTACACACAGGCTCCAGTCAGTGATTTGTTATTATTCATGGACCAAAATAGTTCTAAGAATAAGAATTGTCATACTCCAAGTGACACATGGCAGCTGAGCACTCTAACCCCAGAAAATGTAACTCCTGAGGTGGCAAAATCTTAAATGGGGGTGAAAGGTGTAAAGCAAGTGTTTTAACTACAGGTCACCTCCAAATCGCTGCCTTCATTTATTATTCAGTATCTACAGGAAGCCTTTGATTTTAATGTTCAAATGAAAGATTTCCTTTCCATTTTTAAAATTATTTTCCCTTTTTAAAAAATTCTCTGCCTGCCACTATGATGGTGACATAAATGTTTTCATGGACTAATTAATACAGTCACTGCATAAACCCATGATACTTCCTGAAAACAAATGATTTAGCAGTCTACCTTTCAGTATGTTGCAATTAATTGGAGAGCCCCAGGCTAGGTAAGCTTTGATACTTACATGTCAGCACTTTATTCAGGAATTCTATTTACATAATCTGTTTACTAATTACTGACTCAGCACATTTTCTCAATATTGAGCCTTGGGAAGTCTAGCTTTTGAGTCAGCATTCCTCGTTCCTCTTGAAGTTCTGAAGCCTGAAGGATGAAATCAGCATCCAACCAATGAGAGGAGAGCATGGTAAGAGCTAACTGATTAGTTTCAATAGAAATAGCTGTTTTGTGGGTATCCATGTTCCCCAACTCACTGTGTAATTCAGCACCCTGGATTCGCATCTTGGTGAGTACAGAAGCATCACAAGTCAGACCAGGAAACAAAAGGGAGGAGCAATTTATCACCTAAAACCAATTGGGAGAGCAGGTGCACTGTTTCCAATGCAGCATCTTCCTCGTATAGAGGAAGCATTGAGATTTTATTTGGTACAGATCTTGGATAGTTTTCCCATTGCTGTGAAGAGACACCATAACGAAGATAATTTATTTAAAAGGAGCCTATTAGGGGTATACTTACAGTTTCAGAAGGGTTGAATCTATAAACATCCCAGTAGAAATTATGGCAGCAATCAGGCAGGCATGGTGCCTAAGTAGTAGCTGAGAGCTTATATCTGATTTATCAGTAAGCAGAGAGAACGAGAACTAACTGGAAATGGTGTTGGTATTGAAGTGCCAAACACCACCCACTAGTACCACACCTCCTCTAATGAGACCACACCTTCTAATCCTTTATAATGAGTTTCACCAACTGTTGACTAAGCATTCAAATACAGGAGTCTATGGGGCTTTTCTCATTGTAACCACCTCAGGAGGGACACATATTCAAAAAGAAAAACACTTTAGGGACAGGCACTTTCCTAAGCCTGTTCAGCTAAGAGGTATATTTGAGAGAATGCCCAGTGTAGAGCCATAGTTTAAGAAAGAACGCCGAATAGTTTAAGATTTTGGGGGCATGGTTAGCTCAAGGTCACGAGTCACTTGCCCACAAGTTAAAAAATGATGGCTAGAAATGTTTCTGGGCATGCTCACTTTTCATCAAAATTTTTTTATTGAAAAGAGGAGAATTCACTCTGAAAGTGTGCTAATAGAGACACGTGCTTCTCCAAGTGGATAACAACTGCCTCAGTTTTGAAGTTATCATCAAATTTGAAGGTTTATGAAATAAAGTATTCTAAAACACATCCATTGTGAGTTTTGGAGTAGTCATTGGCACACTTTCTTTTTTTTTGTTTATTAGTTTATATTTCGGGCAAATATTTCCATTGTAGACTTTAGTTTCAAATGTTTAGACCAGAACAATAATTAGAGCATTTAAGAATTTCTTTTTTTAATTGGGCATTATATTTACATTTCAGATTTTATTCCCTTACCCCACTTCCCCTCACCACCCAGAAACCTCCTATCCCATCGCCCCTCCTCATGCTTCTATGAGGCTGTGCCCCCACCTACCCAGGAATTTCTATAATTAAAGAATAATTCATAGAAAGAGTTATACAAATCCCCAAATCTATAAGTAAGCAAATAAGTAAACTATATTGCATATTCAAAATGTCTAACAGGTATGGGATGCAGTACACTCACTTGTGCAGCACTGAGGTCGATCCTTAACACACACATGTGAGTGTGGCTCATCTACAGAAAGGGATTTAGTTGAGAAAAAGAGTATGTAATCACCTTGACAGATAATTTAAAAATTACTCTAACAAATAGGAAATGCATGTTCATTTAAAGAATTCATTCTTTCCCTCTGTCTCCCTTCTTTGTCGTCTATCACTGTGTCAAAAGAGAGAATGAATAAAACACCCACTAGTTCTCAGATGTTATGTGAATAAAAATGTAGCCAACACTGGAGGGAAACTCCATAGTGAAATTCTATGCTATAATAACTGATGGTTATATGAATATCATCGAAAGCCATAAGTGACCCAGATTGTATCCCAGTTAGATGCACAACCTTCTAGATAATTTCAGAAATCTAACATGCTGTAGGAAATTGTCTCATAGGAGATGAAGGGAGTAATCACTGTAAATAGGGACAATACAGGAGAGTCCCCTGGTGTAGTTATTAAGCACTGTAGCTGTTAGTGATGCTGGCCTATTCTACTAATGAACAGGTTAGATTTAGGAAAGAGCTCACTGGAAAATAAGACAATAAAATCTTTGATGTAAGGACTAATTATGTCATAACAGCTGGACCAACGACCTGTGGTTGGCATCTTCCTCCAATGGACTCCCAGATTTTTTAGCTTTTTTATCTTATCTTCAACAATGCAGCTCAAATGCTTTTCCTTGCAGAAAGACTGCATGCTTAAATTTTTATTAAGAAAGTTCCTTCTCATTCATTTAGTACACAGACAATCATTTTGGCCTGTATTAACTGAAAAGCAAGGAAAACTGAACTTGATGCAAATAATGAAAAGTCCAAAGAACACAGGAGGAAGATGAGTTTTTTCATGTTCATCATCAAAATAAAGTTGAAATAATGAGTAATTTCTGTAATTACAACTTTGGAATCACAAGTTCTACATGTCACCATGTGTAGCATTTACATAGCACAAATGCAGAATTACATGCTTTAAATTGCGGTGGGAATACTTTCCTGTTCCAGCGACTTCCTCTTGCACATTCTTGTTTTCTGTATGCCACGTGGGTTTTATTTTCTCATAAGCATGTTAGTCATCCTTCTTATCCAAACTTCTTTCAAGATACATCCTACATCCCTAGCCCACTTCTCTGAAGACATTTGAAGTAACATTTTCCAGAAATGACATTTTTAGGCTGAAAATATTCTGTAATATCCTTTAAGTGGTTATCTTATAATTTGCACAATCTATTCAGAATTCTGGGCTGCATGAGCATTCAGTGTACATATTCTCTGGTTACTACTGGATCCAATAACTAATTGTCTCAAATAGGTTTCAGCAATGTAATTTAATTAGAATTTGAATGAATCCTTATTTGAAGCCAGAACTCAAACTTTATTTCTGGATGTGGTGCCATCTTTACAGATGAAGGAAATGCATTTAAAAATGACTATTACAGTGATTCAAAATGAATTTAATATTTTAAGACAGTAGTGTGTTAGGGAGTGGTTAGAGATGAAAGGAGGGTAGAAAAGCAACTGTCTTGTGAGACAATATGAGGTTAGCTACCGTTTGTGTGCACATATGGGGATCACAGTGTGTTCCCTTCCTTTATTTGGAAAGGCTCACAGACTCACATTAATTGTACAGCAGAAAAACTAATCATTCTCTGGTAACTTTCTGTATTCTGACTCGAAGGGGATTTTTTTTAAATGCTAATGTTCCTTCCTTACCACTGTTTCCTAAGGCCAGTTCCCTGAGTGGAATGCAGTTTGTCCCCTTAGTCAAAGATGATTTCCTGATCTTCATTCAGGGAAGGCTTACTTCAGCAGGAGTCCCAGGTGAGACTCTCGTTTTACAATTTACTTTTATCTCCTCACTTAGAAGCAGATCATATGATAGGGTATTTTCCCCAGCCTCTTTATTGCTGATATGAAAAAGAACTCTAATGCTGCTCGGAATTTAATTACTCTCTAGAATATGTGTAAAGAAATAATGTCCTGTGCAAGCCAAATAGCCTCTTTGTCAGTTTTAGTCCTACCCTGTTGTTAAAATATGCCTGTTGGGGCTTGGCATTCTGCCGTTGGGCATGCATTACAGTTTACTTACTTCTCCTTGTCTCAAAGATGGCTTATATCTACCATGCTAACGTTAGTCCCTTTGGGCTTTGAGCTGAAGATACTAAAACCAGTAAAATGCAGCCAAGGCCCAAATAGATACAGTTTAGATGCTAGCTATATACAGGAGAACTCGTCACAGTCGGTCTTCTAATTGTTAACTGAGATAGGGGCAAAATTTTTAACAAAGAAATGGAAATTGGTGTTTTTGCAGAGCTTATATCTCTTAAGGATTTTTGATATGCAAAAATGATAGATTCCCATTCTGAAATTGTTCAGCAACTAGAAACTATAGGTTTTGGTAAGTCAAAATCTGAACTATAAACCGACTCTCTTAGGATATTTTTTAAGTCCATGAAATTTTACATATTTAGAACCTTAGTTTGTCCAGTTATGTTCAATTTAACACATTTTTCTTGTTTTCATTTCTGAATGTGCAAGTCCCAATGATGTGTGTTCACCAATAGCTGAATATGCCCTTTAATACAGTTACATACTCGGAAGGAATCCCACACACATTTCTGTGCATAAGGACAATACTTAAGATGATTCAATGAGTAAATGTATAAATTGTAGAATTATACAAACATAACTGATAAGCAAGCAAATTTTAAAAATCTAATGTGGGTAATCATACATGTTATGGGAACTTCAAATATAGTGTTGTCCAAGTATCAGAGAGTGGAAATGTTAGCATAAGGGACTGTTAACTATAACAGAAATTGTAATTTGTTAACTTAATTGATTAATACTAAAGAAAAATAGTCTTAGGGTTACTATTGCTGTGATGAAACACCATGACCAAAAGCAAGAAGAGGGGTGGGTATTTGGTATACACTTCTATACCTTAGCCCATCATCGAAGGAAGTCACAACAAGAACTCAAGCAGGAAATTTGCAGGAAGGAGCTGAAACAGAAGCCGTAAAGAAGTACGTACTGGATTGCTCTATGTGGCTTCCTCATTCTGCTTTCTTTCAGAACCCAAGACTACCAGCCCAGGGATATTACCACCTACAATAGGCTGATTCTTCCCACACCAATCACCAATTAATAAACTGCTTTATAGGCAGATCACATAGAAATATTTTCTCAATTGAGGTTCCCTCTTTTCAGATAAGTCTAGCTTGTGTCATGTTGACATAAAACTAGCCAGCACAGAAATATAAATTTAAGAGACAATATATATTACAAAAATAAATATTACATAGTATTATGCACAGTAATCATCATTAAGGTTAAGACTGGGTGCAAATGTATCTCAACTTCCTGACCCATCCTTCTCGACTGGGCTGAAATTCAGATCTTGCTGAAGGATGCATACATATTCACTGGTGAGAATTTCTGAACATTTTCAGAAACCTGACTATTAGAGTATTGGGAGAAACTGTTTATAGTGAAACATCTCACTTGTACCCTTGAAGGGTATTGGGGAACACTACTATTTTTGAATACTGCTGATGACCATATATCATAGAGATCAATGATAGAAACATTGTACATGGCAGTGGCCTCCCAACTCAGGCATATGTGGTGCAAGAGTCAGTTCCTGTTCCTCCTACAATGTCTCCCAAGTGACTTCTAAGAACAAAACTTTGATGCCAGGTGACAAATAAAAATCCCTTGCAGAACTAATATGCAATTTTACAGAGCAGATAAAAGGTGAAGGCAGGAGAGTCAGTAAATAAATTTGTAAGTGGCACAGGAGGTGAGCCATCCTAGACATGCTACCCAGTCGAGTGAGTCTTCAGCTCATAGCAGTCCTGGCTGCTGTTTAACAGCTAACGCAGCAGAAACCAGTAGTGGGACCTACTTGATTCTGCCCCCAGATGTAAGAGAAACTAGAAGATATTGTCATTATACTCTACTAGACTTTTGGTGGTTTTGTTTCATAGCAATAGATAACCAAATCGTGATAATTTCTCGTATCTTTCATTTTGTCTATATTCTACAACTGATAGCCTTGTTTGTACTTATGAAATTCTACCTTTCGAAATCATCACTGTAGTTTAAATGTTATGTTTGCAAATGGAAAAAACAGCCTGAAAGAGGATGCTTCTTAAACCAGAGAGCTGTACCATATATCCCACACAGGATCTTGGCACTTATAGGTGAATGCTGAAAAGATGTCATATGAGTAGAACTCCATGAAGTGACCCAGTATTCATATGGACGTTACATATAATTTTGATGAGATTGAGATGGTTGTACTCACATCATTTTGTATTATGAGAATCAAACATTCAGCCAGTAATAAAATTTTTTACTTACTCAAACTTGAGAGGAGAGAAAAAAAGAAAAGAAAAGCAGTATACTCTTTTATTTTAAATGTGATCCATATAGTTCACAGAGTTGTATAGATTTGAGAAATTGGATTTTAAATTCAGCATTTGTTATTTATCACTTGGTGGGGAGTTTTTAATCTCCTTACCATCATCTTCTATAACAACATTTTCTTTATTATCTTCCTGTATATGAGAGAGAAGAGTGACAATCCAGAATGTGTTTCGGAATTGAGGAAATTGTTGTAATAAAGTCAATTCAGCAAGAAGAAATGTGACCTTACAGTGGAGACACATCGCAAGGCAGTCCTCCTTTCATGTTATCCCTTCCCCCTTTACCATTCCATTTTTAACATTTTAAGTATGTGCTTGAATATACTTCTTGCTTTGGAAAACAACCTACTCTTGCCCCCTGAAGCCCTCTAAATGCAACCCCATCTATAGTAATTTAACAACAACAACCAAAAAGCACAAGTTGAAACTCATGGCTAAGAATAGAGAGAGATCAAACTGATGCTTAATCACTGGTTAATAATGGAAGTTTGAAATGCAGTATGCTATCCCAGCATATCCATTCATGGCAGTAACAATAAAGCCAATTTATAAACTCTTACAGTTATTCTTTTTGAATGCTCTTACTACTGTGAGTTTCCTGGATAATTTTCATTTTTAAAAAAAAATAACTTTTATTTTATATGTATGTGTGTACCGGGCCAGAAGAGGGCATTGGAAATTCTGAGACTGGAGTTATAGATAGTTATGAGCCACCATACAGGTGCTGGGAATTGAGCACAGGATCTCTGCAAAAAACAACCATGCTCATAACCACTATGTGATCTTTCAAGCCCCCGATTCATTGTCTTATAGGTCCTTCCTAGGTTTTTAGCAGTGACCTGCAGAGATGAGCAGTTCCTGACAGATATCCTTGTGTCTCCACTTGAGGGACAACAAGCACTCACTTTTAATTCCTAGCACGGCTCTGCTCTTTGGTTCCTTTGCATCTTCTCTATGGATTATTTCTGTCAAACTTGCTCTGAGTACAGCCCTCAGCTGCCTTTTCTTACTCTACTTTTGCTTAGGTGATCTTATTCATTCCTATGACTTTCAAAATCATTTGTATTCTGATGACTCACATTCATATTTCTTTCTCAGCTTTCTTTTCTTGGCTCCAAATTTATATATCCTACTTGCTTGTTTGAATGTGTCAGAGGAATTTTTGAAATTTGCATTCTGGAAACAAGATCCATCCATTCTTTATCGGAAGAATTATATCACTGTTTCCGTATTTAAAATAAATGGCGCCTTCACTAACCATTGTCAAAATTAGAAATCTGAAAATAACTCTTGACCTTTCCCATTCGTTAGAGCCCCACCTTTGATCTATGATGGGAAGCTGTGCCTTCAAGACATATATGTTCAATATGTTCCTGTCTTTGCTGGGACTGCCTGACTACCTGAGTCCCAGCCTTCACCTAAGGCTTAGACCATGAAAGAGATTCTTAATTTTATACCCCTGTCCCCTTGCAAATGCATTCTCTATACTGGAGCCATTCTATACCAGTCTACATTCTATTGCTGTAACAAATACCCCAAATGATAAACTTAGAGAAGAGATCTCACAATCCTTTCTAATGCGCACCAACCAATGAGACAAAAACCACAGAAGACTCCAATTCTCAGGCTGTTGGGATATGGTTCACATCTAAACTTTAGCACATACCAAAGTTTTGTAAAATGTAGAGGAGATTATTTATGGTTTTTATAGTCTGTTTCTATAGGTCCTTTTATCCTTGGAATAATACATACGTTCATAAGCATGCTCTTTGATGATACCCTGAGAGATCAACACTTCATGCTTGATTTTTTATTATTTTCTTAAACCAGCCCTTTACTTCATTCCCCACTCACATTAATCTTTTGCTTCCAGGGTTCTTCACAGCTTCGAGTAGCTCGAAGTATATGACTGTTGTGCACCCATAGATAAGGCTAACTGGAGAGCTATGTTTTAGACATTTCTTAACTGACATACTGAGAACACTGTGAGTGACCATTAAAATTAAAAGTTTTGAATAAATTATAGCCAACTCATACTATGGCTTCATATAGTGAATAGTGATCACATTCAATTGTTAGGATATGTATAATATATCATACATTAAATGTATATGACAGAAACGCCAATACAAAGCACGTATGTTTTATTATGTTTTATTCTATATTATGTTGCTTTGGATTTCAAATGTCTCTTGCAAGTCATTTACAAAGGTCTTAGTCACCAGCCTGTGAGGTGCTATTGTGAGGGATTAACTTTGTGAGTATGGCTTAAGAATACTCTTGAAGGGATGTTGAGATCTAAGCCCCTTTTGTCTCCCCACTTTCCACTGGGGATGAAATCAAAAGATCATTTCTGTCATTGTGCCCTCTCTCATGTTCTGGGCTACCACAAGTCCAAAGCAATAAGCCCAAACAAGCATGGACAGAAACCCCTGAAACCATGAGTGGAAACAAATCACTCCTTTTTTCAAGTTGATTTATCTCAAATATTTTGTTATAGCAATGGGAAGTTGATTAACACTCATGTAATAAAAAGAAACTATGAATATGCCATGCAGGCAGAAACTCTGATGTGTTGGGTTGATTTGTTGTGTTGTGCTATGGGTCCTGAGTCTGCACACCCCTGGGGCTAAGGCCGCTGGTTGGAAAGGCAGGAATGCTGGAAGTTGACTGTGCCCTCCCTATGGTGGCATCAGGTTTATGTGAAACCGCAGGACCCCCCTTGGGGTGGAGGATCACAGTTTAAGTTCCTGTGGGGAGCTGGATCTCTTGGCTTGGTGGTCCCAGGGTCAAAAGCTGCCAAGGATTGGTTGGTTCTCAGGCTCTTGGACCCCCCCCCATGTGTTGCTGGGGGGCCACGAAAAGGCTGAGAACAAAGTAGGGGTGTACAGGCCTGCAGCCAAAGGGGATAGGGGGTGAACCTCTGGCTATGTCCCACAGGGATGAGAGTCTCATTTGGCTTAGGTAGCTGGTGGTCTCCATGGCTGGGAATACAGAGAGTTCTTCTGTGGGAGATTAGGCAGTAGCTCTGTAGATGAAGACCTGCTCCACTGTTCCCCACAGCAGACCCTGAAGAAGAGAAACAGTCTATGGTCTTAAGATGTTAATTGCCATGGCAGAAAGTAGATGAAAACTATACCCCAGTTCCCTCAGGGTGGGTCTGAGGTTAAATACCTTTTGCAAGGAGGAGGGACTGGGAAGGAATGTTTAATTGGCTACACCCCTCTGGCTTTTAGGAATCTCATTAATATGGAGATTTGTCTTGAGGCTCTGTGGCCTGTAATCACACTATCTACCTGTGGATGGGCTAGGGGGCATTGTCCCACATAACTGAAAGGCACAGATCTATGGAGGTCTGAGGCCTCCTGTCAGGATCCCGGGGTCTGGGAGCTTGGGAAAACACAGCCTGTCCCTTAAGGTCACCTGCATCCCACCTGGGGCCTCTCAGGACCACCTGGGGCCTCCAGCAGTTTCCACCCCACCCCCACCCCCTGCTCTACTAGAAACCAGGTTGCCTTTCATGGTCCTACACTGATAAACACTCATTTAATTTTAATGACAAAGAATTGGTTGTTCTCCACAACTGGAAGAGCAAAGTGTCAACCTATGATTAAGGGGACATTTTCTAGACTAGTATTTATGTTTCTGTTTGTAGTTCATGGAATCATATACAAATTAAAATTCTTAAAATTCTCTACAAAACATAATGTGAAAACGAATCATTGGGCTGGAAGACAGAGGATATATATGAGTATGCACATGTGCATGCAAGTCTGTTAATTTTATTTTAGCAAATATAATAGAACATTGAATTAAAATTTAATTTTGTTCAGATGTATGGTAACCATTCAACATTTTCTACCATTCAACAGTTACTACCCTTCCTCCCTGTCACTACTCCTTCATGGAAACCCTCATTCTACTCTGAGAACATTAAACTTCAGCTCAGTGATCAAATTTCCATTTAAGGCAATTATTATTTCTTGTCATTATTTTATGTAAAATAAGAATAATAGTAACTTATCTGCTATTTATAGTTAGCAGCCATGTGAGAATCGATTATTCCTTTATCTCTATGTATAGTGAAGACTCCCATAGTTGGGAGACCCTTCCTCAAGCCTCCGGAAATCGAGACCACCCAAAGATCACAAGAAACCATACCTGGATGCAATCAGCAGAGGCTTTATTAGGGAAGTAAACTGGCGGTCAAAACGACAAGCTCTTTAGCTCCAAGAGCAAGGTTTTGGCCTCGAGTGGTGGGTTAAAGGGTCTTTTATAGCATGGGGTGGGGGGAGGAAGGCATTTTCGCGCGCTTACACATGAATGGTTGCATTTTCACGCGCTTACACATGAATGATTGCATTTTCGCGCGGTTACACATGATTGGTTGTTTTACAAATTTTGAACATAGCACTGGGAAGACCAAGGGAGGGGTAACCAAGAACAGTGGAACATTTCAGAGGAATCTAGCCCAAATGATCTAGAGTCATGTGAAATCACTCTGCACACTCATTCTTCTCAAAAATGTGGTTTTTACCACGCCATTGTGTCCTATCCTGCCATTTACCAACTATTTCAGATTAACTATCTTTGCTTCTTCCTGCTATAGCCCCACCTAGGTGGCTGCATCTTTTATCTGTGGTCAGGAATGTGTCTTCCTGCCTTGGGCGAGGCTTGAGGAATGTAATCCAGCAAGTGTCCTTCACCTGGAATGTGAAGGCCTGAAATCTTATTTTCAGTTCCGCGTTCTGTAAGGCGAAAAATCTACACATATTTTATAAAATGGCCTTTATAATTTTTCACTCTACAATAGGTACAGTATAATTACATACATACATGTGCATGTGTACTTTTATCAACCACACCAATTCATTTAAGCTAGAAGAAGTAGCCAGGCATGGTGGTCCCTATGAGGACAAGCCTGGCCTTGGTCTTGGGCAGAGAGTATCTCAATATGGAAAGAGGTTGAAGACAGACAGTAGGGCTGGCTGAACAACACTGTGAGTGTATTTAATGCCATGTTACTCTACATCTGAACAAACTTAAATTTAAATTCGATGTGAGTTTTAGGATAGTCAGGACTACACAAAGAAATTCTGTTTTGAAGAAAAACAAAATTAAATTTATGTACTTGTGCATGTGAAAGATATAGAAAACTTATGAAAAAATATAGAAAGTTTTTATGACCCTTAGACCTGAGTCAAAAATGTAGGCCACCTGGTTCACTAGTTCCACAAACAAAGCAGAAATAAATGTGAAATTTTTAAGTCTTAGAATTTACTGCCCCAGGATACATTCTGCATTCCGGGAGGAGTACATTATTCCTGAGTCAGAGGACATTTGCTAGATTAGCATTCAGGAGAAGAAGGGAGAGGCTGATTAACATTCCTCAGACCTCAGGGAAGAGAACCCACCTGCAGGTGGGGAAGGCCCAAAGCACAGAGACACATTCCAGGAACTAGCTGACCACAAAGAAAGAAAGAAAGAGGCAAGTCATCTTTGTGGTCCCAGGAACTAGCTGACCACAAGGTGAATGATTGAACGAGATTGCATTCTTGAGAAAAATGTGTGTACAGGATGTTTTCCACATGACCGACTAAATT
This sequence comes from Arvicanthis niloticus, assembly GCF_011762505.2. Lineage (NCBI taxonomy): Eukaryota > Metazoa > Chordata > Mammalia > Rodentia > Muridae > Arvicanthis > Arvicanthis niloticus. The sequence continues at coordinate 115,667,946 of NC_047660.1, read as the reverse complement.
ATGGGCTGGAACTTTCCACTATTTTTATGATATATTCCCTAGGTTACCCCCTCACCCCCCCTGGTTTGTGAGAACTTTAAAAAGTCCTCCTCTTCCCGGGCTGCTTTGTCAATTCCTCTGCTCCTGCATGAGTTATGAGCAGAGGTTTCCTAGTTATTTAATTATTTAAATTATGTTTTGCTAAGTTGACATTTAGAGCTAGAAACCCTTAAACTATACCCCTTCCACACACATCCTACACACCTTTTTAAAAAACTAACTGGTTCATTGGCAGTCATACTGTGAAGTTTTTGCCTGTTTTGTTTTTGTTTTTTTGTTTTTGACACTAACAGAACAGAATAACTTTTACTAGCAAAATTTCTATGTGGAATTTTAAATATCAGCTACACACTGTGACTCTGTATATCACATCCTCATATTCAGAGCACCTAAGAGTTAGCCATCTTAAATTTGTTTAGAGTGGTGAGATCTACAGATAACTGAATAGATATTTTATTATGTACTTAGAAAATAATTTGTCTCTTTAAAATAGATTATGTGCAATGAAATTTCTATGTCTTGATTTTTATTAAATAAAATCAGAATATACTTGTTACTTTTTGCCCCAAACCAAATATTTTCACTTTTGGAAAAATTTCCAGGCCTAAATATTTTATATTTAACTAAAATGATAATTATCACCCTTAGATTATACTTAAAATACTGGTACTTTCAAGAATTCTTCAGCATTGTATGACTGAGGTCATCTATTACCAAACAATAGAAACAATATATATTGTCATAAAACTCCTAAGCCTGCAACGATGCTAGATTTTATGATTTCCATTTCCTTCCTTCCTCAACACTGATGCTCTTTTACTAACATGGTTACAGGTTTTCTATATTATTACTTGGTATTTGCTTTTATTAAATGAAATAATCAGTGCACTGGGAGTGAAATTGAAACTAAAATTTCACTCCCTACTTTTGTTTGGTGAGGGGAATTGTTGGACCTCTGTTTTTTCCCTCCTTTCACCCAAAGACACTCATGCATATTTAATTTTCTATAGCAAAGTGATACATTAAGTTCTCTATACAAAATATCAGAAAATTTAAAACTTTTTAACAGCTAAGGAAATTTATATAATAAAATTCTGAGTTCCTATAAAACGTATTTTGAAATGTAATACATGAATAAGTGGGACTCATGATTATATTTAACACAGCGATGTTTCTGGTAATTGTTGTCACCATCGAGTCAACATGGCTTTCTCTAGCAAGACTAGAGAAAACAGTATGAACCTGACATCTTTTCACATCAAATAAATAACAATAAATTAACAAAATGGATTCCCAGGCAATAATGTATTATTTAAAATTCTCAGTAACTTAAGGCTTCACTTTTGAGCTGGACTTCATTCATAACCACTGCAGCTCAGAGAAGGATTCTACCTACCACAACTTCCTCAGATTCAGGGCACCCGGGAGTCAGCCATCTTGAATATAGTGAGATTGGGAGATCTACAGAGAGTGTCAAGCAAGCAGCTAAGTACATTGAGATAATAGTAAAACATGAAAGTTTTGTTTATCCCTCAGTGGCTGGACATAGCACATCAGTCCTGTGGCCTACTCCAAATTCCACAGGGACAAGAAAATATGGAGACTCTGGGGAATTAGAGAAAGTGACCTATACAATGACAGGCATGCCAAGGAACAGGGAAAAAAAGTTTTATCTGTTCCATATATGTCTGTTCCTTTTGTGCCCCCAAGGAAGTAGCAGACACTGACAGCAGGTGGGAGAGGAAGCATTTGAGGAATGAACTATGTGTGCATTGCCTAAGGGTTTACTTAGTTATGCTGGCATTGAGGTGCTTAGATGAGACAGTACAGTGAATATGATACGTAAACATTTTTTTCATTCTTTTATTATTGATATTAAATAAAATGCTGGCAGCTGTTGATTTGAGTTGGTATCCTGAGTAGGTTCAATGGATCAAAACAGCATGCAGTGTAGTTCTAGTAGCCTATCTGTAATTAATCAAAGAGAGTGTGTTGTCATTTGACCATTGAGTTGTCTCTCTGTACCTCACTTTTGATTTTCATAAATCTGTTGTCACGTCGCACTTTTGTAGTTCTCAAAATTGCTCTGCTTGTGGTAGTTGCCCATTTTCCATCATTTCTGATAGTATGTATTACTTGTATAACATACTAGGTTTCATTCTCACATCCCCATACAAGCATGTAATTATGTACACCCCTTCCCTATTCTTCATCTCTAATAGTCCCATTTTGAGTTTTTTGTCCTCTTCCTACTATAGGTGTCAAAAAATACATTTTTGTATTTTGACAATGCCTTAGTAAATCTGACTTATTTTACTTAACACAGTGACCTCTGGGTCCATCTCTCTTTCTCTCTCTCTCTCATAGTTTTGTTGTTTATGATGGTACAAAACTCCATTATGTGTGTTTTCTTTATCAATTTATTCCTTTTATTCCCTACTGATTCCAGATCTTAACTAATTTGAACAGTGTTATGGTAAACATAGATATGTCTGTAGCTCCCTGTATATCAAGTAAGTTGACTTTTATTCCTTTTCGGTGTATGCACAGAAGTGATATTGCTGAATGGTAGCTTTGTTTTAATTTTTGAGGATACTCCATACTGCTTAAATAGTGGCTGAACTAATTTTATACTCCTACCAACAGTTGGATAAGGGCACTTTCTTCTCACATTTCCTTGTCAACACTTGTTTTCTGTTTTTGTTTTCTTGATGACAGTCATTCTGACTGGACAGAAGTAGAGTTTTGATGTCTCCTCTCTCTCTCTCTCTCTCTCTCTCTCTCTCTCTCTCTGTGTGTGTGTGTGTATGTGTATGTGTTTCTGAGAACTGAACATAAGACCTCATATGTATCTGGTAAGCACTCTAATCTCCACAGCCCTTTTGTATAATCCTTTTTGGAGATAGCATCTCAATGATTTGTCCAGACTGGCCTTAAATTTGATTCTCCTGACTGAGTCTCTGGTATGGTAGTATTACAGTTTAGCACAGAAAGCTCTGATTTCAATGTCATGTTGCTTTTGCTTTGCATTTCCCAGATGCCTAAAGATGCTGGATGTTTCCTCATAGGTTTACTGGCCTATTGTACTTAATATTTAAAAAATATCTTCAGTTACATTGTCCAGTTTTTGATTGCATGTTTTGTTCTTATGGTGTTTAATTTTGAGCTCATTATATTTTCTGGATATTGACTCCATATGACGTGAGTAGCAGGCCAAGGTTTCTGTCCATTTGATTATCTGTGTTTCTACCCCACTTTCTTTTCTGTATGGAAACTTTTAAAATATTGTTGCAGCCCCACTTGTCAGTTCCTCCTATTCACTGCTGTATTATGAAGAATCTAGTCAAAAAAGCTCTTGTGCCTTTCTATGCCTTGAAAGATTTCTTCTATGTTTTCCTCTAGTTGCTTCTAAAATTCAGGTCCTCCACTAGGGTCTAGACTCTATTATGAATTGATTTCATTAGAGGTGAAAAATAGAGATCTGGTTTCATTCATCCAGTTTTGCTAAAAATACTAATTAGAGAGGGTAGCTTTTTTTTCTAATGAATAGTTTTGACACCATTGCCTAGAATCAGTCTGTACTGCATTTTCTATTGTAATTCATTATTTGATTTGTCTGTCTTCTCCTCCAAGGACACAGCATGTATTTGGTGCACAGAAACACACACAGCAAAAAATACCCACACAGAAAATAAAAATAAAGACAAAAGAAAATTGAAAGAATGCTCTCTCTGTGCCTACTACGAGGCAAATGAACCCAAGAAACAGTGTTAGAGTTTACATTGTTCACAGCAGCTTCTAAACAAAGGAACTACAATTTGCATAATGTATCAGTATTTGCAGAATGAATAACCCTACTGTGGCAAATTTTATTCCGCTACTATGATGCCATTGGAAAAAGATGATTTGCCACATAAGGAGCCAGCCTCATCCCAGACAAACAGAAGAAACTTTTCATAGAGTCTTTCTTAATTTATACCTGAGTTTCTAAAATTCCTTTCTATTCTTCATCTCTCTGCACAGACACAAATGCACACATGGATGCATATACAGAGCATGGTGAGTGTGCAATATAGAACTTTTCAGTAAGGAATAGAAATCTTTTCATACCTCCTTTTTTTTTTGTCTGAAAGCTATAGCTTAAAAATAGTGTGTACATAAATTTTTATTGCCCAAAAGTAGTTAATTTCCTTCTCTTATCCCCAAATTCTTAACTTATATTCTTTCTTTGAGTGTATGAGAATAAATGTGCCCAGAACCATAAGTCTATTTGTGGGTCTTCTTCTGCTATATAAATCTCTTGATAAAGCATTGAAAACCACTTTTGTAAACACTGTGCAAAATCTTCTTAGAGAGATAGGGTACAGAGGGATTACTCATTCTAGTTAAATCACATCCCTCCAGGCGTTTTGGCCCAGCCATGGTGTTGTCCCCAGCTTGTATCCTGATGCTGAACTTCCTGACAGACAAACCTTCACCACACCTCCTCACCCCAATCAGCTGCAGATTTCCATTCATTATCATGGCCTTCTGACCATCTCTTTGTCTCTCCCCACATCTGGTCCCATACCCTTCTCCATCTCCCTTCCCATCAACTTTCCTCTCTCTATCTGCCTCCTGTGACTGCTTTATTCCCCTTTTAAAGTGAGATTCCAGAATCCTCACTTGGGCCTTCTTTCTTGTTTAGCTTTTTTGGGTCTGTGGAGTGTAGCATGGGCATCCTGTATTTTATAACTAATATTTATACAATGCATGCACTTTTTGGGCCTGGGTGACCTCACTCAGGTGATATTCTCAAGTTCCATTTATTTGTCTGAAAAAATTCATGATGTCTTTGTATTTTATAGCTGAATAGTAGTCTATTCTTTTCTGCTTGCTGAGTTCTGTGGGGCACCCCTACCTGCTGTGAGCAGTCTGCTATGCCTGGCTAACCTCCATTTTTATGCCACCTCTCTGCCCACCTTCATCAGACCTGTTGATTCTGGACCACACAGGTTACCTTATCTTTCCCATTCATATTCCTTGCTTGTTGAGTCATCTGGAGCACCGCATCTGCCCTGAAAGGTCTGCTATATCCACCGGACCTCCATTCTCCCAGACTCTATTTCTTTTCAACCAACCATTTTGATGTCATTCAGGACTTGCCTGTATTTTCCTGCCTTATAGCACTACCGCTATGTTTATTGGTCTTCCTTAAGTATAGAAATTCAGAGAACTGGCTGTTTTGGATCTTATCTTGTACTATGAGTGTGACTAACTCGCTTTGTGACTGCTTTGTGTCACAGTGCTTAGATTTTTGTAAATATGCCTTGTATCAGATTTGTCAATATCTCCTATCGGTTTTATGTGTAATTACTTTATACACATCTTACTCCTCTGAGGGGCTTATAAACATGCACTGTAATTCTCCTATATTACAATTACATTTAGCACAGAGTTAGCTTCAACATTTAATATGAACTTCCAAAATTAAATTCCTGGCTCAAAGACTGATTATTTTCCATTGTCATAAAATGAGAAACTTGAGATCAGTTCTTCAGATCATGAGAATGGTAATGGATTAGAGTAAGAATTGAGGCTTATTAGGTATTGAAAACATAAAGTTTAGAGGTGACATGAAAGGAATGTTGATGACTTTAAATTTTTGAGCCAATTTGGAGATAATCTGTACAGTTAATTCATTATTATTTTTCTCAGCCTAATGTTATGATAATTTCTTGTTTTGTAAGATATGGGTCTCATCAAGAATTAATTTTGCCTTTGTGTCAATATAATTTGTTCACTAACTTAGAATTATTTCTCCATAGATTTATAAACAAAAAATAGCTTCCTGATAAAGTGATATTACAAGTATTATTGGAGACTGTTTATTGAATATAAATGTGAACTCTATTATTTTACTGTGAGATAATGCTTAGTATATATTTGAATTAGTCAGTTGACATTTATTGCATGTCTGCAGGTAGGAGGGGATTAGGAAATAAGGTTCAAAGGAGATGCAGTATGACCTGAATACTTAGGAACTGACTTGTTTAACAAACCCACAACGCTAGCTTTACTGAGGATAAGGATATACAGGGTAAACAGTTGGGAAGTGAAGTGAGTTGTATATTAAGGAAGCTAGCATGAAGAGATAGCTTTGAGCCCAGTTTGCAGTGTCAGATGAAAGACTTGAAATAATAATTAAAAAAATCCTCTAGAAAATTCTACTCTTGAAAATTCAAAAATAAGCATAGTAAGGAAGAGAAAATATAATATTATTTTAGAGACAAAAAGAACTGATGCAAGCTGTGTATACTGTACTTAACAATAACAACAAATAAACCTTAAAAATGCCCATGACAGTTGAGAGATCAAGTTGAAAGGTAACAAATTGGCAAGTCAGTGCGTAAGTTTTAAGTTCTAAATCAAGAATTTTAAATAAGAAAAACAATCACTATAAACTTTACAATAAAAAGTCAGTACATTAAAATAATATGTAAATATGATGCTTTAATTTGAAATCCCGTGTAGAATGATCAGGTTGAATTAATTCTGGAAATATGTCATAAAAAGTTTACAAATGTTCAACTGCTATTAGATGTACTTAAAAAAAAACATCTCTCTTGCTTTCATAATCATCTATTTCAGAGATACATAATACCTACATGAAAAACAACAAAAAATCATCAAGCATATCTATTATCTTTATTTTATTACCAATGCCGAGAGACAGTCAATAGAACTAAATTTAATGTTTAACAATGATCATTTAACTAAGAATTTCTGGCATGATTATTTTTGTGCCTTTAGTATTCTGGTGCTTTTTCCTCCTCCTATGTTGAACACACAGATTTGCATATCTTTATTTAAAGTACTTAATACATAATAAATTAATAAACTAGTAAAGAGTTAGTCCTAAACTCACTGCATGCACAAGCACATGTATCATTTGAGAAAACATTTTAGAAGACATTCATTTCTTCATGTTCTCTAACAGCATCATCTGAAGTATACAACTTAGTGACGGCAAATGAGCTTCATAACCAGTTTTAAGCATTACAAAAAATTTATAGCATATGTATGTATGTATATACATATGTATGTATATGTGTGTGTACATATATATGTATCTATTGTCTATATCTGTCTGTCTGTCTGTTTGTCTGCCTGCTTGCCTATCTATCTGTCTATCTATTATCTATCTATCTATCTATCTATCTATCTATCTGTTTATATTTCATGTGCATTCATGTTTTTCCGTCATGCATGTCTGTGTGAAGATGTCAGGTACCTTGGAACTGGAGTAACAGACAGTTGTGAGCTGTCATGTCAGTGCTGGGAATGAAACCTGGGTTCTGGAAGACAAGCCAGTGCTCTTAACTGTTGTGCCATCTCTCCAATCCCAGCATTATAAAATTTAAAAGGAAATAAATGATTGATTTCTTTCCTATTTATTGCTTTCAATTGAAGTCCATTTGATAAGAAGAAAGACATGTTAAAGGATATGAATGACAATGATAGTCAGAACAGGAGGGGTGGTACACGCCTGTGTAATCACAGCATTCTGGAGACAGAATGCTTTTTTCTGGAAGATATTAAAGCTATAGAGAATCATTTAGGCATGAAATCCCACCCTTAGCTTTGAAGCTATTGGCAACTGTTAGCTGATAAGAGAGGGGTATCACTTTCTTTAAGAGTGTATGTATCCCCTGGTAAGTCACCCAGGCTCCTTAGAAGGCCACACAACCAAGAATATATGAGCATCATTGATTCCTCTTCTATTTGATACCTCATCAGGTCACAAGAAGACAGGCTGTATATTCCTATAAAGTGTCTTTCCCTTCCAGATATGGAACTTGTTTTTTTTTTTTTTTTTTTTTTTTTTTTTTTTTTTTTTACAATTCCCTTAACAGTATTTGTTTCTCATCAATGTACTTTTCCACTTCTTGAGGTTCTTATTTAATTCAAGTCTTGTTTAAAGTGTATTGTTCTAAACCAATTTAAAAGTTTCATACAAAGTTAGACTCCCATAGGAAACAGCTGAGTCCTCGAATGCAGTACTCTGCTTATCTGGGTTTCCTCAATGTTCTTTAGGTTATTTAGATACTTTACAACCCTCTCTTATACAACACTCAGGATGAAATGAGGGAGTATAGACAACAACCCCTGGTGCTCTCCAGATCCCACCCATGCCCTGCAACTTAGCCACATCCCAACAATCCCACAATTCTAGCGTTCAATTTATAGATCCAGTTTTATTCTTGTTATCCCAATCGAACGGGATATCCCAATCCCAATTCAATACAAACATAAGACTACCTCTTCTTCAACTTATTTCTTAACCACCTTGACATTATTTCTCCTACAAAATTACAAATATATCTTCACCCTCCTAAATAAAATTCCAATCATTTTTATAATGCCTATGCTCAAGAAGAACCAGGAGAACTGCCAGGTGACATTTTTCAACTGACATACAATCACTATTTCACCCAGGTACTTATTTAATATGTTTTTATTCTCTTTAACAGCCACTATCATTCTGTTTTGACAGCAAAAACACTGCATATTACATCAAGTATCCTGCCAAGCTTCCAATATACCTTCTTCGGCATATTTTTCCATGTCTAACCACTTTAATGTAGGCTTTAAAATTGAAGAAAGATGAATTTGAACTGAGTTTGACCCCTGCTGCATTCTGGTAATTAGGGACTCTTCTTCATGCTGTCCACAAACTATCCTGTCATTAGTACTAGAATCCGAACTAAGATCATGTTCCAGCAAACTCAGAAACAAGCTATGAAAAAGTGTTTGAAAACCCAAAGATATTTGTTTCCTTTTCAATCTCATTTTTAAAAAAAGTCTCATTTTCCTAAATTTTTCACTATCAAGGGTAAGTAATAGTGACAGTTTCTCAGTTGTGTTGGCTGCAGTCTGGTTGCAATCCTAAGAATTAAGTTGTCTAGGCCCAGAAACAAATCCATTTTTGAGCCCTGCAGCTTCCTTAGTCTCCATCTCTTACCTAGAACTTCATTTGTCTTGGACCAGTACGGGACAGACCTTCACAATCATGATTGGTTTTGTTTTGTATTATGTTTGTTATTTGTCAACTTCAAGCATTTCTACATTGCACTGGGATTACTCATGTTTTCTCATGTTATAACTCTCATCCCCATCAACCCCCTTCCTCCCTAATACGTTTTGCTCCCAGATTCAAATCTTTTTTGTTTTGTCTTGTGACCCATTGAATTTAACCATGCCCATCCATGTGACTGGTGGCTTGAACTATCCATTGGCACCTGTTGGGTTCACCAGGGGATACACAATTGAAGGCAACGACTGCAACTCTCACAGAATCTATAAGTAGTCATTATCTCAGCAGTGAGGAGTAGAGGCCTTCCTGAACCCATCCCCAATCAATACCCTTGTGCTGAAGGAGTCAGTCTTGAACAGACCCAGTGCACACAACTATAACTGCTATGAGGGTCTCATTGTCTCTATTATGCCCTATTAGAAGAAAGCATTTGGCCCTTTAGAAGAGATTTTAGTTGAAAATGGGAATTCTAAATAAGCAACAAGGAATTTCTCTCTCCATTTGATGGTGTTTAACATGAACCAGTGACTAAAAGTGCAGACTTTGAAGAATACTGCAAAATTTTCATCACATTCTACCACATGCTCACAGCCTCTAGGAGAATAATACCATGCTCAATGATGAGAACTTCCTTCAATGAAAAACACCATACCTACTGTCCATGGTTGTCACAAGTACTCACTGTGATCACGGCTCTCGATTTCATAACAGTGGCTTTCCTACAGAACAAGTACTAAAGTTCACATTTGTTTTCTGACCTTCTCATTTTTTGTCTTTTATTGCATGATTAAATATTATAGTTTCAAATGCATTTGGTTACCATTAAGTGAGGTGATGATAGATAATTTTTTTTTTCCTTTTCATTTTTCTGTGCTGCTGGTAAAGAAAACCCTTTGTCACATGTAGGATATATTTAGGAGTATTTGACGATGAATGTAGAGAAAAGAGAAGAGGAGAAAAAACAACTGAAACAAATGGGGAAAAGAGCAGTGGAAACCAAGATGAACTTTGCCTACTTCTCAACGGAGAGCACATTTTCTTGTCCCTTCATTTGTGTAAAATCAAGATGTTTTGTGCACTTCCAACTTGGATTAAAGAAAAACTATGAGTCTAAACTATAGAAAGAAGAAGGTAACAATATGGTCAAGGGGTTTTACAATGGTCAGTGCAGTAGGTATGATGTATCCAAATGGATAGCATTAAGGTTGTGTTTCTGATGGTACCAACTTCACTCTCTTTCTGATTTCACAGTTTCAACCAAAACATGCAGGGTTTATAGAACAGAAATGAATCAGACAATAGGACAAGATACAGGTATAAAATAACTTTGGAAAGTCATTCATTCTATTGCAATAGGAGAAAATGATCACCTGGGAAAGCATTGGGGTTCATATATGAAATGGTAAGAAAGGGGAATCCATAGATCCTTCTGGGTGATAACTCTTTAGGAATGACTCATAGCAAACAGAATCCTCCTTTAATTTATGTTCTTTGCAAACTGAAGTATCACCAAGTAACCCTTTCATCTCTTATAGTAACCATACCCCAAGTTGTAGACAAATGGGGTCCTTTTTGTAATGCTCCTAAAGGCCTTTCTGAATGAGGTTTTCTGAAAGTCAATCTTAAGAAATCTGTGAGTTCTCAACATTCTCCCTCTCTATATTCCTAAAAATATTCTCCCTGGAAGATTTTTTTTTTAATATCAGAGAACATGCTTGGAGGGACCCATGGCTCCAGCTGTGTATGTAGGGGAGGATGGCCCTGTCAGGCATTGGTAGGAGAGGAGGTTCTTGGTCCTGTGAAGTCTGGATGCCCCAAGGTGGGGGAATTCGAGGACAGGGAGGGGGCAGGGGGTGGATGGGTGGGAGCTTCCTCATAGAAGTAGCATGAGGGGGGACGGGATAAGGCGTTTCTAGGAGGGGACAGGGAAAGGGGATAACATCTGAAATGTAAATAAATAAAATACACAATAAATTTTAAAAAAACAGATAATGGAACTGGCTATTTCAGTTGAGCGTTTGAGACTTTTATCAGCAATTTAATATTACCCATATTACTGGGATTCCTTATAATCCTCAAGGACAAGGGACTGTGGAAGGGGCCCATGGAACTTTAAAACAGTATCTTTATAAAATCCAAAAGGGGGAGGTATATCCCTGTACGACACAAATTTATTTAAATTAGGTTCTTTTTATTTTAAATTATTTTTAAAAAGTTGGATGTTAAGGAACTTTCTGCTGGGTGTCCATGGTACTGTACAACTAGGCATACTTATGCCTAGGTAAAAGGGAAGGACCTACTTACAGGCATGATCCCGATCAGGTATTTATTATGGGGAAGAGGGCATGTTTGTGTTTTTTCTGCAGGATGCTGAAGGAGCATAGTAACTGCCAGAGTGATGGGTGAGACATGCTGATGTCAGGACAATGATTGATGCTGACCTGTGAGCTTGCTGACTGTCCTGACAATGGTGACTGGGAAGCGGTATTGGACATATGTTCTTGACCCATCTTTGCTTGCCTATATTACTTATTTCTTATTCAGATGAAGAGCATACAAATATAGAAAACGATAAAAAAAAACACCATTAAGATAAATGAGCTACGGATTCTTATTATTTTTATTTGAAAAACAGTAGGAATAATTGTGTTTTTTCTATTGGAATCTTTTGAATGATGAAGCTTTAATCGAGGATAAATAATACACATGGATCAAGGAAATGTCCTCTGAGTGTTAATATTGTGCTTTTTGTCTTTGGCTTTCATATGATGAGCCATTTGTAATTTTCCAAAAGCTTCCTGGGACGACAAATGTAATAATGTCTTGTACCCCTAGGCAGAAAAGCACAGTATAATTACATCTTTAAAATATTATTACTACAGAACTATCCTCAAATTTTTGTTACTTACAGGGAAATCTTTTTGTAGGTGAGCCCCCTACGGCTATGTTGATTCCTTCCCTTCTGACCAGAAGTGTTTTAAATGATCTATAAATGGTCTCTCAGTAATGCAGTGTCTCTCCTTGGGAAGCAGCTGGATTAGGGCACTTGACCTATCTGAGTTTGGTATTCAGAAATTCCAATAAAGACCTTAGAGTAAAGGGAAGTGAGCTGACTCTTAAAACATTATATACCTTTGTTCACAGAATTTGCTCCAATTAACATGATTAAATTCTAGAATCTGAAGTGGAGATAATTTCTTTCTGAAATGGATATACTTAGTATTGAGAGTGAGAGGACAGTTACAGGTTTTCAGGAGATAAGGTTGCTTTTTCTCTGGAATAATTTATTCATCATTTCAATAAGTATTAACTGAATGTACTTTGTACTAATTATTTATAGAACAATAGCAAAGCAGAGCCTGGAGGTTATGGTCTGGAAGCAAGACAGACTTTAATCATATGTAATATTATAAGTATTTCCAGGCCATGAAGAAGCACACAGCATTATGGGAGAACAAACCCAACAGGCACCATCACCTCAATGAAGACTAGTGGTGGTTAGGAAGATGTACCTGAAATGTAGATGGAAGGGCAAATCAATATTATTCCATCATTTTTAGCATAAGATATTATGCTATCTAATCATGCTTTTCTTGGTTTCTGGGAATGCTCTAAAATAGGTTAAATAGCAAGCACTTAATTATCAGCCAATGAAAAGAGGGAGCACATGACCCTGGAACTCTCTAGTTCTTTAGCTCTTGGTTGAATTAAGTATGTTTTGATTTGTCATCACAAAGTATTGGCATAGTTAGTAGAATGGCAAAATATTAAAAGTTTTCTCCTAATTTTTGCCATTAGGATTATGAAGGTGAGACTGTCACTCCTTTTCTCAGGTTGTGACTTCTAGGATAGAGATATAGCATTGATAATTTTATGGCCTAGCTAAAGATGCAGTCAAGCAGAAGGAGACACCATGTTTGTATTAGCAGCTTGTGAATGTACCCTAAAGTAATGTGGAGATAGATAGGTCATCCAATGCTTAGAGATGTCTCTATGACGGACTCCTTAACTTTTCCCATTAAAGAAAGTTTCCATTGCTATTCAAATGGACCATACCAGTTCTGCAAATACTGGTGTTCATTTTAATCTCCATCATTCAAATACTGTTCATGAGTTCATTTTTCCATTTTTAAAACATAAGACACATGAAAGATGCTATATAAAGTCGGCTTCATTTTTATAATCTCTGATGGCATCTTCGTCCTGTAACTGCTATTCTGGGATTCTGTAGCCATAACACAAAGAACAGCAATCAGCATCAGAATGCAAGATGAGATTAGAATTGCTGAGCTTAATCACCCAATCAAACGCTGTAGCTTCAGATCAGCACATGCTTTTCTTATGGCTGTCCATTTCCAGAAATTACAAATAACCTTTTAATGTCTATATGCAATCATTGTAGTTTAACTTCCTTGCAGTTTTTTCAATCTGGAATTTAGTCAGACTTCAAAAATAAAAATGAGTATTTTTGAGTTGAAAGAGACCATTCTGTTCAAACTTAGAAGGAAGAACAATTTAAAGTTTTAAAGAAGAAAAAAAACCAACAACAATGTGTTAAAAATTCCAGTATTTGGGACTATTGCATAGTTATGCAAGGTGTTTAAGTAATAGCTATGATATTGGGAAGTATTTATCAACCTACCCCAAGGTTCATGATCTATGCAGAAGAGGAAGAGGAAGCATATAAGAGCCAGAGGTGGGGAATGACTCAAAAAAAAAAAAAAAAAAAAAAAAAAAAAAAAACCAAACCAGATTTTAGACACAGCAGACCTGATATACATACAAACAGACAGAAACTGTGACAAGACACACAAAGTATGCATGGGTTCAAAACAGAGATCATCCCAGCTTAAAAATGGGAAGTTGATGCAAATATCCAAGAAGCCATTTGAAATTGATAGGTCCTGGCAAAGACAAAAACAGTCTTCTTCTATGAAGTACCACTGGGTCTATTAACCACACTCCAAGGGCAGGGCCCATGCTCAATAGTAGTTAATCAATACTCCATTGTTTATGTTTGCTTGTTTGTTGTCATCTTGATTTTACTTTTTAGTTTCTTTGTTCATATTTTTGGATTCAGTTTTTATTTTTTTTAGAGAGAGAGAGAGAGAGAGAGAGAGAGAGAGAGAGAGAGAGAGAGAGAGAGAGAGAGAGAATATACACTTGAGTGGCTAGGGAGGTGAGGAGGATTTGGAAGGAGTTGGGAGAATGAAAGGAACATCATCAAAGTGTATTTCATGAAAAACATTTTAGCAAAAGTTTATTTTAAAAACACAATCAGAATATATTTAAAGTGATAATGAATTGGCCGAGAGCTAACTATAAGTCACACCTTTATATAAAAAATACTTAGACCCTAACAGCTTAGCAGTACTAACATTCCTTGTTCTCCTTTTGTGACTCAAATGTTTAATCTCCCTGTAAACTCTGTGTGTGTTTCCCAGTGAGGAAACCAGGACTAAGGTATTTGGACAGAGTCTGTTACTCACAAAATAGAGTAACAGAGGGTCAGGAGCTATGAGTCAGTGATCCCTCTCTGTGCTGTGGGATTACCCTAACTAGCTACGCCATCTTCCTGAATTAGGTAAGGTCATATCTTCACACAAAATGCCAGAGCCTCGGACCACTTGATGACCTTCACAAGGTCAGAACTAATTTTACTACAATAGATTACAAATATTAAAATAAGCCTTTTGATCTCCATTTACTGTTATCTAATGTAATTTTTCCTCCAGCTCATCCATTAATTTATTCAATGAATATTTATTAAGAGGTATTATGTATCAAATACAGCACTTGACCTTAGTTGGATTTAGCAGTTATATTTTTAAATTATTACAAGGAGCAAGACATGTAGCTCACACCTGGAATTCAAGCACTTGGAAGGATGGGGCAAGAGAACTGTGCACCTCTGAGTGGTGGGATACATGTAAATTCCAGACAATCCCAAATTACAAAATGAGTTTCTGTGAGTATATGCTACAGTTATGTCATTTATATATGTGTTTTAATTACATATTAGAAAACTTAACATTCCAGCTACCGAATTTGAAATCATAATAAAATTGTTGCTCAAAATGAAGGGATTTGAGGATTATCTCTTCCAGTGTGCCTTCTCAAGACATCAAATGGCTTTTCTAGTTCTTGGAACTTTCTACGTCTCACTGAGGGCTCCCCAATCAGATACTTTTCTACTTCCGGTTGAGGGTCCAGATCAGAGACTTAGGCAGAACTGTGAGAGGTTTATATAGTTGTTCTGAGTCAAATCAAACAGAAAGAGGGTGGTGTACAGTGTAGAAATGGTGGGAACTCTGGAAATGTTAAAAATACTTCAACATTTCCCCCCAAATCCTTCTCCCTACAGAAAATAAATGCAACACTGTGGAATATCGTGAAGCTACCAAATGCTGCCAGTTGAAGGCAATATAGATACTTGTCTATGATAATAGACAGCATTAATTTTTCAGGCATCTTCAAAAAGATTATGTTGGGACCCCTCTCTACTCTTGTGCTTTTCAGTCAGTTTGTTGCTGTGAACATTTTTCTGTGGCTTCATTTGTAATCCAGCTATAAGGAGTTGTTTTTTTTTAATGTAGGTTATGTGTCTCTGTATTTCTTTCCTAGACTCAAGTGTTGCAAGAACTATGATTTTGCTTATTCATCTTTGTTATTTCTTAACCTTAACATGATTGATGTCTTCCACATGGCAATAACCCAATAAAATAAAATGAGTTAAATTGATTCCATCTTTCTTCAAACACTCCCCCTGCTGTATTAACAACAAGATAAACAGCAATCCCATTCAGATACTTATCACACAATATCAGTAGATGCTAGTAAAGCATTTAGAAACTAGTATTACTCAGAGTCCACTTTTTTTTTTCTGATAGTACTCTATCTTGGTATTGTTGTTGATCCTGCTGATGCTTTCTCATCATCATTCTCATCCTCATCTTCCTCTTAGTCCTTCTCCTCCTACTCCTCCTCTCTTTCCCCACTTTCTCGTCCTCCACCTTTGCTTTGCCTCTTCCTCCTTCACTCTTCCTCTTCTACCTCTTTCTCCTCCTTCTTGCCCTTCCCCCTTCTCTCAAAACATCTTTGGAAATATTGTAATGTTAAACTTACTTTTTGTTGTTCAGAAACTTGACATCTGAAAGAGTACTGATCTAGCTGAAGAAATTACACATCTTCCTGACAGAACAAAATATTCAAAGGTAGGTCAATGAAGTGCTGTCCTGTAGTTCCTCGTCTTCATAGATCTGGGATTTTCTCAAGTAATAGGAAAGGTTTCAATTTAGTCTATTGACAAGCATTGTCTCTTACTACTACAGTAGCATCTGCTGGACTTGCATATAGCTTTGGGTTTCTATTATCCACTTGTGACTACGGCCTGATTTCTCCCCCCATATACCAAGTGCTGATGTTATAGACTATATTTGTGTGTCCATGATTCACTGTTAGCTCCAGGAGTCTCCTTGACTCTGGAATATTTTCTAAGATGGTATAAAATCAAGAATTTGTTGAAATGATATTTTTCAATGATACCACACCACTCTTTTGAGGACCTAAATCTTACCTGCATCCTGATCATTTAGTATAGTTTCTGCATTCTTACTCACTCTGAATATGAGCACACATGCGCACATGTGCATACATACACACACACACACACACACACACACACACACACACACACAACTTTATAATAATACTTCCTACCCTTATGACCCAATATTTTAAAGTCCTCTTAATGCATTTTCCTTCAGATAATTTCTTTCAAATGTCTGCCCTTTAGAGCCCAGTAATCCCAAGGAAAATTTTAGTCTTGCTCCTAATGAGTCTTAGCACAGGTTGGTCCTGGGGTTATTCAGTGCTCCCCTGGGGGTTTCTGGAGATGCTGACCTTTAGCAAAGCTGCCTCATATACAACCCACAGCAAAATTATGAATGCTGAAACTCAGATTCTACGTAGGGAGCACCCAAGGATGTGTTTCTCAACTCTTGCTTTCCTGATTGAAGTGATATGAAGTCAAAGTGCCTGGAATTCAGAAACAGAAGCTTCAGTGGGCAGTGTAATAAGCCTCTTCTCTGAGAAATGATCCAATTTCCAAAATTTCTTTTGATAATTATATTTAGGACTTAGTCATGTGCTTCTACAATGCCATAATTTGCCAATGATATGGTAATGTGGTTTCCTTTGGTGTTTTTATCTTGGAAGTACATCATTGATTAGTATCCAAATTGCCTTGGTTACTATTGATCCAGTGCTATATTTATACCTCATCTATTTTGTTATTTTCTTGTAAATATCTTTAATTATTATTTTTGTTCATCTCTCAATTTCTACCTCATTTAAAATTTGTCTTGATGTGAATATAGTTCTTAGAATTAGTTTACCAAAGCCATAAAGATTAGAGAGAAATTTTGTCTAAATTTGCTTCAATCATTATTTGCCCAGTTTCTTCCTGGGGATCCTATGTTTTATTTGTCTCAAAATTCATGATGATAACATATTAAAGTAATGAATTATATCCCACAGACATTCATATTGTTCTCCACAAGCTTGTGAAGCCATTTTGGACATATGCCTGAATTCAGATGGTGCATTATAATACTTTTGGGGATTAAGAGTTCCTTTTTGCTCTGTGCTATAAATAGCAAGAGAAAGAGAAAATAACTTTAATATAAAATAGCCTCTCATCCATATACTTTAAATGAATAGTCAACTTTCCCAATTTATAAAATGTTCAATTTGGTTTTTTCATAAAGCATTACTTTCCTTATGAAATGTTATATATTTTTCTAGTTTTAAAAGAGTGTGTGTGTGTGTGTGTGGTGTGGTGTGTGTGTGTGTGTGTGTGTGTGTGTGTGTGTGTGTGTATGTGCTGTGTGCTATGAATATTTGACTTCACGTACCAAAATGGGCCAAATGATAACCTTATTCATCCTGGCACTTGAGTTATAGGAACTTCTGAGTCTCTCAATGAAGATGATGGAAACCAAACTCAGGGTGTCTGCAAAGTCAGTAATGTGCTCTTAAGTGCTAAGCCATCTCTCCACCCCTTTACTTTATTTTCCAAGACAACATCTGGCACTGAACTTTCACTTATGAATTTTGGTGTTTGAGTTACAGTTATTTACTAGAACACCTGGCTTTGTTATATGAGTGTTCTCCTTAGATCTTCCTGCTTGTACAGATGTGCTTTATCCATCAAGCAATTCCCCAGCCTTTTAATGTTAAATTACAATGTTCTTCTTCAAATGTACAATTACGATTGTTGATTTTAAAGGCATTTTTTTAAAAAACGAAAAAAAAAAATAAAAAAAACCAAAGAAAGTGAAATTATACCGATATTTGCCTTTTTAAAAAAATGTTTGAAGTTATAATATAATTATTAGCTTTTCCTTTCCCTCTAACCACTCCTATTTTTCCCTTCCTGTTCTCTCTCAAATTCATGGCCTCATTTTCAAAATTAATTGTTCTTACATGCATATATGTATAGATATATAAAAACATATTTCTATATGTAACCTGCTCAGTCTGTATAATAGTCTATGTAATGTTACATGTATGTATGTTTTCAGAGATGACCATTTGATGTGGCATAACCGGTTTGTGTGCTCTTCTCCAGGGAAGACTCTTTCTCCCACTCTTTTCCCCCCAAGACAGGGTCTCCTTTTGTTGTTCTGGTTATCCTGGAACTTATTTTGTAGACCAGGCTGGCCTCAAACTTACAGAGATCTGCCTGCCCTGCCTCCTACATCCTGGGATTAAAGGCATATGCCATTACTGTTTGGTTATTTCTCCAAAAGACCAAAGTCTTAACATTCTTTGGTCTCCTGTAAAATGGAAGCATTGTGGTCTTTCCCAGTCCACATTTGCTTATCTATTGCTGCTGCCCTTGTCTAGTTTATATGTGGTGAGGCATTTTGGTGAGACTTTATGGAGTTAGCGTCTGACATTACAAGGAGACACAATCTTACAGCTATTAAAGTATAATAGAAATCACCAGAAGTTAGTAGATCATAGAAACAGTTTAGAACCCAGATAGGTCATGTATCTTTGCCTCTAGTAATGATGCATTAAAAAAAAAAAGAATTTTGAATGCCAAACCTAGATTTTGTGTTCTTCCTTAATGAGGAGAGGGGAAAAAGGAATTGTTTGAACACTGGTTTATAAAATACATTTAATACCAAGACTACCACTTATTTTACAATTATTGAATTATTATTTCTCCCATTTATTGAAATTATGCTTGTTGTTGCTTAATACAGTTGTTAAAATGTCTTTAGTTTCTGATATACAAAATGCAAAGTTTAGACACAATTGTTTTGCCGAACCACAGGAAAAATGAGAAGGCTGTCACAGAGTCATATAAAATATTAGAAGTTCTCACTTGTTTATAGTTACACAATTGTCCTTATCTCTCACAAGGCAAACCTTAGCAATATGAAGGTAATTCTCAGAAAACCTCTAAATGGCCCATTGCATTTGCATTTGAATGGTTTTATATTCTCAAGAGTATTGCATTAAATATTAATGCAACATTTTGCTCCTATTATTGTTCAATTTTGCTCCTGCAAAACTATAATGACTAGACAAGATGTAGGAGAGAAATGGTGTCTAATGATAGGATATAGCCAATCTCAAGTTATCATTTTAGCTCCAAAACAGTTTATTGTGTAATGCTGGCAACTCAAGAGAATGACACTGTTTGCATGAAGTTATCAGCAATTCAATTCTTTGCTTATCCTGGCATGCTTCTTTCCTACTCTTCCTTTCCAAGACACAGTTGTGTAAAAGGATAATAATTATAGCACAAAATAGAAAACATAAATATAGTAGCACTCCCTGCTTCTTTCTGTTGCAAATGCAGAAAATATAATAGAAATAAACTTTCTAGTAAAGACTCAAATACCTGCAGAATAAGGCATTAGTTACAAGAATGATTTTAATTTAAAAAACTTATAAAATATAAAAGTTTTATTCTAGAATGATGACAAGATATGACAGCTAAAAGTCTGAGAAATTGAACTGTCTCTTACCAGAAACTTTGTCATATTTTAACATGCTAAATTTGCACTGTAGTTAAAGGCAAGGCCAGTTCTGTAGTATCCTTTCTTGTAACCATTCGAAGCTTCAGAAAAGACCCTTAAAGGTCCCAAGAAATATTGATATTATTACATAAAACAAGAATCACTACTCTATGTTCCACAGGTTATAGTATGAAGACTGCTATCATAATTCAATCATAGAAGTGCCCCTCCCACATTTGTATGTGCTATGTAGTTAGCCTTAAAAATACTGTGCTGTTAAAGTAGTTCATTTACATGTTACCCTTACATTATTTATTTAAAGCTTTAATGTTTTACTAAAGTATGCATAATTTTAAATGGTTTGTTTAAATTAAAAATATTATATATTATTATAAGATCACATAAGCCAATAAATGAGCAATATAAAATGAAGTAATATTTCATTATTGTAAAATTTTTATGTGGATGTGCTTTCTATCATATGACAGACATTTAGTTGTTAAGTTTTCATATATCATTTTTGTGATACAGAATTATACTATATGTAGAATCTTATCTACAAAAAAAAAGAAAAGAAAATACTCATGTATAACTACAATGACTTAAGCAAATAGGTATATGCAGTAGACCCAGCTCATCTCAGGATAATTCTGATGGTCGATGCAATTATCAACTAGATGGGATGTAGAATCACCTACAAGCTAGGTCTCTGAGCATGCCTGTGGGGTACTGCCTGTTGGAAAGACTTGTCTACTGTGAGGGGTACCATTCACTGGATTAGAATTCTGGACCATGATGAGGTGAACACAAGTGTTCACGTTTTTCTGTTTCTTGAATATAGATGCTACACGACCAGCTGCTTCACTTCCCCACCATGACAGTGAGATAAACTTGGAGCATTAAGATCATGGTACCTGATGTTTTTTCCTTCCTTCCTTCTATTTCCTTCCTTCCTTCCTTCCTTCCTTCCTTCCTTCCTTCCTTCCTTCCTTCCTTCCTTCCTTCCTTCCTTCTCGTCCACCTCCTTTTTCTTTTCCTACTTTCTCTTCTGAGATAAAGTCTCACTCATCAGCAGTGGCTGCCCTGGACCTTGCTCTCTTTCTATACCATGTTGGCCTCAAACTGAGATCATAATGCCCCACTCTCTTAAGTTACTCTTATCAAGATGTTTTATAAAAGCAAGAAAAGGCATAAATTAAAATAAAACAAACATGATCCTCCAGACTCCCAGAATCTGGAACTAAAATACATATATTATGTATTCTTCACCATTTTTTTCTACAAGCACTGAACTTTGCCAGTGTTATTCAGACCTTCCCTGCTTCACACTCTCTTGTCTCCTTTGTGTTGCTGCTTTCATACTTTCGGTTACTACTAAGCAAAATAATGTTTACTTAAACCCAAGCTCTAAGGCATCTCAGAATTCTATCAGCAACCAGGCAACTACTCTTTTTTCATATTTATTTATGTACTTATTTATTCACTTTATAGCCTGATTATAGCCTCCCTCCCTCTTCTCCCAGCTCCACCTTCACACCTTCTCCCCCATTTCCTCATCCTCTTTTCTCTCAGAGAAGGGAACAACTTCCATAAGTACCAACCTACCTTGATACATCAAATGCAGCAGGACTAGGTGCACTCAGTGCACTAGTGTCTGGCCACTGAGTCCAGACACTGCAGTCAAGCTATAAGAAACGGATCCAAAGGCAGGCAACAGAGTCAGAGACAGACCCCACTCTAATTGCTAAGAAGCCCACATGAAGAACAAACTGCATATCTATTACTTCTGGGTAGAGGGCCTAAGTCTAGCCCCTTTATGCTCTTTGGTTGGTGGTCTAGTATCTGTGAGTCACTATGGGCCCAGGTTAGTTGACTCAGTAGGTCTACTTGTGTCTTTGATCCCACCACTTCCCTCCATCCTATTTCCTCATTCTGCCCCAAGACTCCCTGAGCTACACCTATTGTGTACACATATTGTGGGTGTTTGCATCTGTTTTTTACCAGTTGCTGGATGAAGTCTTGCAGAGGACAGTTATGCCAGGCTCCTGTCTGTATGTATAGCAGAGTACCATTAATAGTGTCAGGGGTTGGCTCTTTCCCATGGGGTGGGTCGCAGGTTGGGGCAGTCTTTGGTTAGCCATTCCTTTGCTCTCTGCTCCATCTTTATCCCTGCATTTCTTGTAAGTAGGACAAATTTTGTGTAGACGGCTTTGATGGAGGGTTGGTATCCTCTACTGGAAATCCTGCCTGTCTACAGGAGGCAGACTTGTCAGGCTCCATAGCCCCAACTTGTCGAGGTCCCAGCTAGATTCAACCCCAAAGAATCCAAGAAGTGTCCCACATCTCACATCTATGGATGGCTGCAAAATGATTGCCATTCTCTCTCTCAGCCTCTGCCCCCCCATCTCTGTTCCCCTCTCTACCTTCTCCTATTTAGTTCCCTCCCTTCAAGTATTTCAGATGTCTATTTTATTACCCCTTCTAAATGAGATTTGAGCATCTTCCCTTGGGCTCTCCTTGTTATTTGGCATCTTTTGGTCTATAGATTGTAGACTGGTTATCCTGGACTTTCTAGATAGTATTTACTTATAAGTGAGTACATACCATGCATGTCCTTATGAATCTAGTTATCTTACTCAGGATTTTTTTCTAGTTTCATCTATTTGCCTAAAAATTTCATGATGTCCTTGTTTTTGATAGCTAAGTAGTATTCCATTATGTAATTATACCACATTTTCTTTATCTATTTTTTGGTTGAGGAATATCTAGTTCTTTCCAGTTTCTGACTATTAAAAATAAAGCTGCAATGAACATAGATAAACAAGGGTCCTTGTGGTGTGGTGTGGTGTGGTGTGGTGTGGTGTGGTGTGGTGTGGTGTGGTCCTTGTGGTGGAACATCTTTTGTATATATGCTCAGAATTGGTGTACCTGGGTCTTGAGGTAGAACTATTCCCAGTTTTCTGAAAAATGGTTTTGCAAAATGGTTGTATCAGTTTATATTCCCTCTAGCAATGGAGGAACGTTGCTTTGCTCCACATCATTGCCAGCATGTGCTGTCACTTGATCTTTTGATCTTAGTCATTCTGATGGGTGTAAAATGGAATCTAAGGGTCATTTTGATTTGTATTTTCCTGATGACTTAGGACATTGAAGATTTCTTTAAATGCTTTTTGGTCATTCAAAATGCATCTGTTTAACTCTGTATCACATTTTTTTTTATTTCGGTTATTTTGTTTGTTGGTGTTTAATTTCTTGAGTTCTTTATGTATTTTGGATATTAGCCCTCTGTCAGATGTAGGGTTGGTGAAAATCTTTTCCCAATCTGTAGTATCATTTGCCTTATAGAAGCTGTAATTTAAATAATAGTATTTTATTTAAATAATAGTATTAGTATTATTTGCCTTATAGAAGCTTTTAGGTTTCAGGAGGTCCCATTTATTGTTGATCTTAGTGTCTGAGCTGTTGATGTTCTGTTCAGGAAATTGTCTTCTGTACCAATGAGTTCAAGACTATTCCCTACTTTCTCTTCTATTAGATTTAGTTTAATGAGTGTTATGTTGAGGCCTTTTATCCACTTGGACTTGAGTTTTGTGCTCTTATTGAGAATCTGGCAACAAAGCATGGATACACGGACAAAGGAATAACCCCCCTTTTTTGGCAAGAAGGGAGAAGTCTGTGGTTTCATCACAATACTCAGAATACAGCCTAGAATTTATTTATTTTATATTTTGATATTTTTAATTTAACATTTAAGCATATAGATGACTATAAGTAATTAAAGTGACTGAAAATGCAACTGTGGATATGGATGATCTACTGCAAATACACATATATAAGCATACACAAATACAAATGCATGCATGCACAACTGGTCTTGTTTTGTGACTACAAAATCATAAACAACAGCAGTAAGTCTGTGTAGTAGCAATTTTGAGAGCTATAATAATTTTTTTTATAATATTTCCAGAGTATTCAGCTTATATATTCATATATTCAGTGTAAGAACAGGACGGTGTGTAAGAAGGCTGTATCCCCAAGCTTCCAGGTGGCGTTGCTTTCTTGTTAGGATTTATGACTTATGTCATAGGATTTAATTATCACAGCCTTAAAACCTTTGCATTTTTCTCTGTCAAACGTCCTTGACTTTCTTATCAACAGCAGCATAGCTTGTGGTATATTTGCTGCCTAGGATTCTCTCACATCCAATTGTTTGTTTAAAAGTTTCTAATTCCTGTACGACACAGAATAGAAAATGATCTGAGGAAAGGCTGGTAGCCCCAGTCTTTTGCACATAGTTGACCCAAATAGGAACTGTACTTGGATTCTAATTTTTAGTTCTGCAAATAATGATTTTGCTTTTCTGTAAAAATAAGATAAGTTCAGGGTTATGGAAATAGAGTGTGGTAGTCGAGTGCTTGCCCAGTATGTGTGAGATCCCACATTCAGTTCGTGGCACTAAAGTAAATAAATAGTCCAGCAAGATTGTATGTGCTGTGTCACCTGTTTTTTTTTTTTTTTCTGTAAATTGTTGCTATTTATGACAAGTAGTTCAGAGTCCTAGGGTAAAACAGCTGTATGGTTAAATTAAATGAATTCTAGTGCACTTTGAGGAAAAGAGAATCTATGCAGATCACTTCATTTTACCACAAATACAAACCAAGTATCTGCCATGATTTCATTGCTAGTCTCACTTTGGGGAAATTGAGATAATGTTAAAGATCAACTTGTACTCTGAATATGTATGTCTACTGAATGTGTATGCTATCCAGATAAAACATCTGTCCTTGATAACATTTATAAACTATGTTTACTTAAAATTTCAAACAATGAAACCATTGAGGACATTGATTGCTTTGTGTGCATTTTTATTTTATTTTGTTTTTTTGAGAATTTGTATTTCGTTCCTATCTATTCACCACTTTTGTACTCAACTCTCCCTCTCCCCATGGTCTCCCTCAGTATTCCATGCTCCAAAGTTCAAGTTTATTTTCTTCTTTTAAAAATATAACCCACTGAGTAAAATTAGTTCTCACCAATGTGCATAGGTGTGTTTACTTTAAAATATTAAAAGATCAAAAGAGAAAAAAATGCAGATGTTGATAACTAGTATTTTAAAAGTTCACTCCAGTTTAGGCAGCTTAGCCACACAAACCCCAAAAGGTTCATGGCCACGTTTTGGTGATTTTTCTCTCCAAGAGCACCTTCAGAGGGGGAAATCCATCAAACAGTGATGAAACTCTCAGTCCAGTACCAACTTGATTTCTTCATGTGAAACCATAGTTTATAGTGCCTTCAACAATAGTGTCTTTTTATCAAGTTCTGGGGATGTAATCATTTAATAAGTGATAAAGAACTGTCATGTCATTTCTGTTTTAAAGACAATGCAATCTTATTGAGTTTTTGGTGATGTTTGCTAAAGGAACAGCCTTCCTGCACTACTGTTATTGCTGTATTTTTTTTTATAAGCTATGCATCTCAATTAAAAGAAATACATTTATAAAACCCATGTAATTCATTTCAAACTAATTCTTTTTCTACTTTGTCTATTCTATTTCAATCCAACAAAACAAGAGTTTTGTGAGATATAAGGAAAAACACATCAACTTTCCAAAATAAATCATTGACAGCTAATGGAATAAAATAAAGTAATATTGTCAGTCTAAAGCCAGTAAGATAAAAAGGCAGTATGTAACAGTTCAATAGTTTTCCATTCTACTTATGTTTATATTTTATATATGTATATGTTTATGATTGTGCACATACAGACAATTACCTTCAAATTGCTATTTTTATATTTTCATCAACATATAAAATTAATATTTAAAAATAAATGGATATGAAATTATACGATTGTGAACACCACATTGTTGAATGATTCTTTTAAAAGATTGCTTAAGTAACCTAACTTTGATCCAATTATTTTTATTGTTATTAAAACAAAAAAATATAAATTCTAACTTTCATACACTCACTAAAGTATTTATTGTAAAATACTAATAGAATCAAATAGTAGATCAACAATCTAGACGGTGGTATGGATAGTTTGAAAATGACATAGTGTTAAATAGTTAACACTTGTTTTCTTTAATAGTATGTTATCAATAATTTAAACAATCATTTTTCTTCTTGAAATATTATCCCCAAGATGACTTGTTGAATATGGAGCTCTAGGGACTTAATTCATAAGCAGTTTAAATTATAGTTTGTAAAAGTCCGTGACATTCAAATGTAGCTAAGTTATAATAGTTTCAGACAGTGCTGCATTCATCTACCCCATGCTGTTCTCAAGATAATTGACCTTGCTCTCCATTTGACCTTAAATGAAAAGGGACACTATACTAGACAGGTCCATAACCTCTGAAGACCTGAAAACGCTGATATAGCCAATCCACATATTTGCATTATGCATACTAAACTAACAGACTATAGTATTTACAAGGCTTTACTAAATGATTAAATCTATTTTGTGGACAAAAGGATTTTTAAGTTAATTCATTTTGTGAAGAGAATAATTTAACCAAGTTAGCATTTTGTTGACAGAATTATGATGAAATTCATTTTGTCTACATAATTGATTGGACAGCCAGCAGAATGCATTTCTCCTCGGAATGAAGAATGTGCAAAGGTTGTCAAGTGGCATTTCCTCCTAGCTTTCTCAAATCATTCTGATAGAAAATGAGTGCAGAATCCCTTCATTTACAAAATCAATATGGGTGTTAATTATTGGCAAATGGATATCAGTTTTCTTTTGTTAAATATTGGTAGAAAAAACATTGCTAACATTCACTAACAAGATATTAATCTCATAAAAGTATTGTTCTGGAAGAAGCTTATATCTAATCTGTGTAACAAGGTAGGTGTGTGTTTTGTTCCCTGGATACCCAGCTACACATGTGGAAGAACAACTCTGACTACAGATTTTAAATGAATGGCTGGAGTAAAAATGTTTAGAACAGTATTGGAAGACAGAACAAAGAGGGTCACGAATTGTACACGATTAGAAATATTGACAGCTACACAGCAAGTTATCAACACTGAATGCAAATTTACATGGTTCTCCAGATGCACTTTTAATTGAATTAGATTATTGTATTATAATCCACTTAAGCCTAGAGGCTTGTACAATGAAGATGAGTGTTGTAGCCCAGCAATGACAATGGATCTCTGCCATGTGCTTCATGATTCTCCACATTTGCATAGCACCTTCTGCCAAAAGTCTGTGAATACTCAGAAAAAGATTCCTACAATATTAGATAGCCTGGGCCATGCATGGGATGCAGAATTATTGTAGATGTTCTTTTGGGAAACCTCTTTATCCTGTTTGTCAGTACAAGAAATACAGAATATATTTTGTGAGAACAGAACTGTAATGATGGCTGACTATAAGATAAACAAGGTACATATGTTAAGAATCTGATTTCTTGAAGTTATAGATCTTTTCCCATCATAAACAAAGATTACAGGAGTGTGTCTTTTCAATCCCCAACTGTATCAATTAGCTCCAAGGAAAATGTTGGGGATGTAAAATATCAGTTGAGCAGATGCATTATTCACTATGGTACACTTCAGAACTGTTCATATAATTTGTGTAACCATGTTGTAAGATTTAACCATTTACAGGCACACAGTCATTCTTTGTTTATATAATAATTGTGATTCTCTTTCAATGATATACCAGGCATATTTGTTTTTTTTTTTTTTTTTTTTTTTTTTTTTTTTTTTTTTTTTACAGTCCAGTCATTACCCCCATTCTGGTCCACTTTCCAACAGTTCTCATCTCATTCTTCCTCCTGTCTCCAAGAGGATCCCACCCTTAGGCCCAAACTCCACCAGGCTTCCCTACTCTCTGAAGCCTCAAGTGTATCGAAGGATAGGTACATATTCTCCCACTGAGGCCAGACCAGGCAGTCCTTTGCTGTGTATGTGTTGGTAGCCTCATATTAGATAGTGTATGCTGCCTGGTTGGTGGCTCAGTGTCTGAGATATTTCAGGGTCCTGGTTAGCTGAGACTGCTGGTCTTCCTAAGGGGTTGTCCTCCTCCTCAGCTTCTTCCAGCCTTTCCCTAATTCAACCACAGGGATCCCTGATTTCAGTCCATTGGTTGGATCTAAGTATTTGTTTCTGTCTCAGTCAGCTAGTTGTTGGACCTCTTAGAGGACAGCCATGCTAGGCTCCTGTCTGTAAACATAGCATAGCATCAGCAATAGTGTCAGGTCTTGGAGTCTCTCCTGGAGATGGATCTCAAATTATACTGGTCACTGGACATCCATTCCCTCATTCTCATCTCCATTTTTGTCCCTGCAGTTCTTTTAGACAGGAACAATTCTGGGTCAGAGTTTTTGATTGTGATATGATAACCACTTGATGCCCTGTCTTTCTACCAAAGGTGGACTCTACAAGTTCCCTCTCCCCACTGTTGGGCATTTCATCTAAGGTCCCTCTTTTTGAGTCCTGAAAGTTTCTCACCTCCCAGGTCTCTGGGACTTTCTGGAGGGTCCCCCCACCTCCCACCACCCTGAGGCTGCATATTTCTATTCATTTTTCTGGACCTCAGGGCTTCTTTCCTGTCTTTCCCCCATATCTAATTATTTCCACCTTTTCCCTCTCTCTCCCCTCTTGAACCCAGATCCCTCCCTCACCATGCCTCCCATCACTGTTTTCTTCTCCTTCCCAAGTAGGATTGAAGCATCCTCACTTGATCCCTTTGCATCATTAATCTTCTTGAGTTCTGTGGATTGTATACTGGGTATTCTGTATTTTTTTTTTTTGACTAATATCCACTTATTAGTGAGTACATACTATGCATATCCTTTTGGGTCTGAGTTACCTCACTCAGGTTGATGTTTTCTATTTCCATGCATTTTCTTGCAAAACTCATGATGTCTTTGGTATTAATAGCTGAATAGTATTCCATTGTGTAAATGAACCACATTTTCTGTATCTAGTCTTCCATTGTGGGACATCTGGGTTGTTTCCATCTTCTGGCTATCACAAATAAGGCTGATATGAACATAGTTGAACATGTGCCCCTGTGGTATGGTATGGTATGGTATCTTTTGGGTCTATTTCTAATTTTCTGAGGAATCCCCAGATATGATTTCCAGAGTGGCGGGACTACTTTGCAATCCCCCCAGCAATAGGAGTGTTCTTCTTTCTCCACATCTTCACCAACATGTGCTGTCACCTGAGATTTTTATCTTTGCCATTCTGATTGATGTAAGGTGGAATCTCAGGGTCATTTTGATTTGAATTTCCCTGATGACTAAGGACTTTGAACATTTCTTTAAGTGCTTCTCAGCCATTCTAGATTCTTCTGTTGTAAATTCTCTGTTTAATTCTATACCTCATTTTGATTGACTTGTTTGGTTTTTTTTGGAGGTTATCTTAGAGACCACTTCACATTTACAGATCAAGAGAATGAGAAGACTCAGGATGTTGTATTGAAATAGTTTGTTATAAATAAAAAAAAAATTAAAAATCTGAAGGTTAGTTGAAAGTGATTCTGGCAAAAATGAATGTATAAATATAAAACAAATGTTTAGGAAAGTATATTTTAGTAGAAAACTTTGAGAAATTACGTATGACAAAGCAGAGGAAAAAAAGCCATTATGTGAAAATTCTGGGCCTGTGAGCAGAAATGTATTGTGTAATTTAACTCTATCTTGATATGACACTTAAAAGCATTTGAGAAAGATATCTTGTGTGAAAAGAGCCGGATATGAGATGAGTATTCACTGCACAAGGACTAACATATTGTCTGGTGCTAACTACATTAGCTTTAAATTTTAACAATCTCATTATACTTGGTACAAATGTTTTAACATTCTTCCTCTTTTGACTTCTAAGATCCTTATCTTTAGCCAAAAGAATTTGAGGTAAGAGCTGCTATATATTTGCTGCATTGAGAATTTAACCTAGGACCTTGTGTAGGCTAGGCATATATTCTTCTAAAATATAGGCATATATACTTCTAAACTACTGTCCCATTCTTTTGTGCATTTATTTATTTAAATGCTGAGATAGGGTCTCTCCTAATTGCCCAGGCTGATTTTAAAGTCACTACACGGCCGAGGTTGGTCTTGAACTTGAGTCCACCTGTTTTGTTTTGTTTTTTTTTTTCTCTACATTGCTGAGAAGACAGAAGTACACCATCATGGCCTGAGATAACTTCAACTCACTGATAAATGATGGGACTCTGAAAGCTCAGAGATGATAACAGACCACACAGGACTTCAGAGGAAATCAACCAAGGCATTAAAAAGAGACAGCACATAGGTCTACATTTTCAGAGACAAGTTCTGTTCTTGCGATATGCCATTATGTATGATTTGTAGTTAGACATAAACCTCTAGCCCAATTCTAAAAGATAATCAAAAAACTATTTTATGTGATGCTAAGTTAAAAAGCCACAAACTGAATAGTGAGGAAAAGAATGAACTTGAAGTCTGGTAAACAGGTTTAGTAGATGGAGGTCTTAGTGTTCAGGTTAGCAAATTATGTCTTACTGGAGGGGACAAAGTTTCAAGGAAGTTTCTAGAATAGAATAAGTGAATCTATATTACCAAAATTTCACTTTACAAGAGAGTTATGAGGAATTCAATATGTATACTGCTTGAGGTGCTTTAAACTTATAGAAAAAGTTGATAGGGAAATATTATCCTCAATGTTTTTGGTATTTATTACATTTTTTCAGTGGGTTATTTAGAAATTAAAATGGTACTATGAGGCATAAAATCAGACACAGGTCAAAGGAAAGACCTGATCATTCATAGCAATAAATAAAGGCCATCAGAATGGCTGGCAGCAAGAGTAAGCTGAACATTCTTTGCCTGCAAATTCACTCTACCTCTGAAAGAACCAAGAAACCAAGAAAACACAACACAGCAGCCATTCTACACAGAGTCCAATTATGTGGCATACATCTAAGAGAACTGGATATTTGCAAATGAACAGAAGAGCAGATTTTGAAATAAAGGTAGTACCTCAGCTGTACAAATTTTCTCTAAATCTTCTAGACACACTTCTAAAACGAGAGGAAGAGGGTTTGTTTTCTAAAGCCCCACATCCGTAAGCTTGGGGCACAGTAAGAGAGACTCCAGAAACAGTAGTGCTATTATTGGCAGAGAATTTAACAGACCTGAACAAATTGAATCCCAAGCCTGTGGTGAAGAGATCTCAGAAGTTACATGATGGGCTCCGGGTCCAAATGCATCATGAGTCAGCAGCATCACGCATACATCCTATATACGGCTATATAGAGAACAACCACAAAACATAAAGTAGCACATTAAACATCTATTTTTTGTTCAGTTAGTCTGTAGTTTGAGAGTATAGAAAAAATTGCAGGAGGGAATACTTAGTTGTTCCATCATCCTGGTACCAAAAGAAAGATAGTTTCAACAGCAGAAGGCTGCTGTAGCCAGAACTTTTCTGTGAAATATTAAATGTCCATGCTGATTCTCAGCATCGTTATGTTAAAGCCCGTTCACATGGGACTGATGAGATTGCTCAGTGGTTAGGGACACCTGATGCCATTGCAGAGGGCACAAGATTGACTCTCAGTATGCACTTGTTGGCTCATATAACTATTTAGAGTTGCAGTTTCAACATTTTATGGCTTCCACGGCACCTGACACATATGTGGTAGACGTAAATGCAGGCAAATATTTACACATACAATTTTGAAATAAGTCTTTCCTTAAAAGAGTATTCACTGATGTGAAGTTTGTTGGAGGAGTGGCTTTGAATGGTGATCAGGTCACGTAGATTTACTAACAGTGTTAGTACCCTGATCAAACAGGCCCCCAAATGGGTTTTTGGTCCTTATTGTGGCCACGAACCTGCTTCTTTTCTGTTGCAGTGATAAACATCTATAATTTTATATATAAAGAAAATACAGTGATGCACAGAAGATCAGAATTCATAATCATTCCAGGCCTCTAAACAGCAGTGGAACTTGAAAGGAATGAGATAGATGTTTTCAAATTATGAAGGAAATAACTTCTAAATGTGACTTAGAAAGCAGATGTAGTATTAATCATTTAGGAGGGCAATGAAGATTTGTTCAGACAAGGTCTGATACCTTTTTCCTATTGTTTTACACTTGCACAGTCTGTCCTCTGACAAATATGGAGCAATCCAAGAAATATGTACTCACAGGTTTACAAAAAGAATTAGATCCAAACCCAGAAGGAGGATGAAGGTCATAATACCAGCTACAGGCCAGGCACAGTAGAAGGCCAGTTCAGACTCTGGAAGAACAGCGAAGGCAAGAGAGAGAGGCAAAGACCAAGGGACAGAGAAAGTGAGCAACTGATAAAGGTTCCCTTGGAAATATATGTTTAGATTACATGAGGTATGCTTTGCTAGAGAACAGTAGCAATTCACAAGGTTCAGGAAGAGAATTCATCAAAAAGATTTACATAGTGGGTTGCCTGATGAATTTGGGTATTTGTGAAGCACATGTCAGGGAGGAGAGGAAGAACATGAAGTAAGAATCATGGATTCAAAGCAAATGAAAATAAGAAAACCACTTGTTATCTTGAGAGAAAGAACAGAATTGTTTAGGGAAAAATGTAATCTTGTTGTCAGAGTCTAAGTTCCAGGGCTATGACAAAGTACCAGAGACTAAGATAGTTTATAAACAAGGAGATTTGCCCAGATCATAGTTCTGAGCCTAGAAAGTGATACAGCATTACACTGCCATCTGTTTGACTTCTGGTGAGTACCCTGTGCTGTTTCATAGCAGGCCAGTGAATTCATGTAGAAGAGCCTGATTATAAGGGTGTCCTTGATTATAAGAATGCATATCCTGGGCTCCTCTGCCCGTTCTGCAAGAAAAACATTCAACTTCATGAAGGTGATGTCACAAGACTTAATCACCCCTCAATGGCCACTCTATCCTGAAATGCCATTATATTAACAATCATGTTTTAGCATGAGTTTTAGAAGGGACAAATCATATCCACTCTGCAGTACATATTAGTGCATTACATATCAGTAATTACCATCAACCTTGTAAAAATATAACCTTGGATTCTTACCCAAAGCTGACACTGAAAGATAGGGTGAAATTGAACTGAGATTTGAGAAGGTTCTTAGGATTAAGAGGAGGGAAGAAAATGGAACAGACTCCTAGCTTTGCAGGATCCACATTATTTTAAAACATTGATTAAAAGGCTAAAAGTAGCGATCTGTATGAGATCACGAGTGTTTGGGGCTATATTTGTTACTTTCTTTCTGAGCCCAAATATCTAAATAGAAACAACTTAAAGGCAAGGAATTTGATTGGTTCTGTTTTGGAAGGGGATACTTGGGAGCAGAGCTGGCTCCATCTGTGGTCCTAACTAAAGAGGGACTGGTGGCGCACGCCTTTAATCCCAGCACTTGGGAGGCAGAGGCAGGTGGATTTCTGAGTTCGAGGCCAGCCTGGTCTACAGGGTGAGTTCCAGGACAGCCAGGGCTACACAGAGAAACCCTGTCTCTAAAAACAAAAAAAAAACAAACAAACAAAAGAGGGACA